>NW_015169804.1:176968-180190 GCF_001447785.1 Gekko japonicus | reverse complement strand
CCATATCCTGACCTTTCCCTGTTTCTTTCTCTCCTCCCCCTGCAGTAATCAAACTACTTTTTATCTGCCTCTCATCTTCAGTTATAGTTATTATTTATTTCCTTTATACCCTGCCTTTCTCCATCACGGGAACCCAAAATGGCTTACATCCAGGGCTGGCTCACCCGTTAGGCGAACTAGGCATTCACCTAGAGCGTGGGCCGGCCCTTAGGGCATGGGAGGAGAGGCAGGGGTGGCCCACAGGAGCCCGGCGCACTCCCAGCACTAGGAGCCGGAGGAGCACCTTCTCCATGGAGCCAGGCACCACGGCGCCCCCTCGAGCCAGCCAGGAAGCACCAAGGTCCACCCTCCGAGGCCTCTTCTCCACCCGCCCGCCCGCCTTCCTACCTCCCTTCCCTCCCTACCACGTTGCAGTCTACGCCCCAGGGGGGGCCTCAGAGCCAAGCTCTCACCTGGCCTCGGAGAGGCCACCCAAGCAGCAGCAGCAGCAGCAGCAGCAGCAGCCTTTCCCTAGATTGCGCTGGCCAGGCGGAGGGGGGCAGGTGCTCCTGGCTGTGATTGAGGACAGTCGAATATCTTCAGGCCAGGTATCTCCAGTTGATTGATACAGATCTCATTCCAGCAACACAAAAACACCAGAGTATAAGGATTATTTCTTTCCTTTTTTTTCCCTTCATGGGATTGTCCTACTTCCAAACATAGAAGGCATATTCTACCATTGACTCAAACTAGTTTTACAATCATTCCTCCCCAAGGAACTCTTAGAAATGTAGCTCGGTGCATGTAGGAAAGAGGTAAGAGCTCTCTAACAGTGAACTCTGAACATTCCCACTACATTACAAGTCCCAGGATTCTTTGGGTGAAACCTTGCTAGTTAAACAGATATAAAACTGATAATGCCATTATGTGGAAAGTACCGTCAAGTCACAGATGACGTATGGCAACCCCGTGGAGTTTTTCAAGGCAAGGGATTTTCAGAGGTGGCTTGCCACTGCCTGGCTCCACATCATGACTTTGGTATTCCTCGGAGGTCTCCCGTCCAAATACTAGCCAGGGCTGACCCTGCTTCGCTTCCGAGATCTGATGACATCAGGCTAGACTGGGCTATCTAGGCCAGGGGTGGGGGGGGCTATATCGTTTTAGACATGCCCAAGAAAATAGACATTGCTCTGCAAACAAGCAGGCGGTAGCCTCACATTTAGCATTTTTTTGCTCAGAAGTCTTGTCCTGGGGAATGGGGAGAAGAATGTGAATCCAGACAGAACCACACACACTTAAACATATTATAAGTAGGGTGCAAGGGTTAAATTTGTTGTAAGTATAGATCAGGCAGCTGCTGCATCCACTGCCCAATGAGCTTAACATGAAGGAAATAAAATACAGCCAGCCATGGCTCCCCAGAGCAACCAAAGGGCAGGCAGCTTCATGCCATAAATTAAGCAGGATCACTCAGGGTCAGTAACACCAACAGTGTTTATTAGAGCCAATCAAAATATCACAAAAGAGTGAGTGCAAAACTTCTCTAGAACTGCTAATCAGACTCATTGCCAAGTACCAAAATGGGGAGGGGGGAGAGGGAAGAGAGATAGAGATAGATGTGGTTTCAGGGCATGCTGGCTGAGCCCAAAGTCTACAGTTTTCAGCTTTTAAAAAACAGAGCTCAGGAAGTGTTACAGACTTAATTGGATTACATGTTGGTAGGTGCGAATCAGAGTTCAATATGCACCAGAGGCTCCTAGGAAGCAGAAGCAAACATGAAGGTTTTTTTCCTGTCAAAACTATAAATGCAAGCAGTTTATCAGGGTCCCCCCACCCCACCCCAGTCCTGTCAACAGCAACTACTTATTCGGTTTGCACAATGTTCTATGGCACCATCTGGTGGCCAAACCCCCTGTTTAAAAAGTTAACACAGAAGGAATTTGATGGGGGGGGGGGGTTCTCCCTGCAAGATGGTAGTAATTAAATGTAATTATGCTTGTACACAAATCAGTTTGGCTCATGTCTTGTTTGCAAGTCATGAGCAGGGAAGCAATAATTTGTCAAAGCTGTTCAGGTATGTCCACAATTAAATACATTTGTTTGCACAACTGCACAGTTGCACATTTCTCCAGGCCAAAATGCAAGACAGACACACTTAGGGTCATATGTGCCCTACCCAACTTTCAGTGATACATTTGTATTGGACTAACCTTTAAAAACTTCTCCATCACTCCATGTGGCTCCAAATACTATGAGGGGGAAAGAGGGAGTTCAGATTTCCTTCTTGCACCATTTCAGCCAGCAGAAATGGCCACAAGATTGCCTGTTTGCCTTCCTTGGGCTTCATGGGTCCACCCCAGGGAACATGGGATCTGAGGAAGGGGGAAACAAGTCATAGAACCATAGAATGTTAGAGTTGGAAGGTCATCTAGTCCAACCCCCTGCACTCTGCAGGAGTATACTGAAAGATAGCCCTATATACCTACAACATACCCTGTAGTGTATTCAGATGCTGCCCTGAATGCACGGGGATGAAGTGTGAATCATCCCATAGAGAAGCTATGCTAAGCTTCAGACGTCGGCTGGGATTCGCGCCGAAAGTATTGTGTCCAATCACATTTGAACTATCTGTGGTGGGAACGTTTGTGATTGGGCTATTATGTGAACAACCTGATAGGTTGAGAATTGTACAGTAGGTGTGGCTACATTAGCCCGGAATGTTTAAATACCGAGCAGCTGAAATGGACAAGCTGTTCGGGCTATGAGGAGTTGTACCGTGTTGGAGAAGTTGATTGTCGAGCTGAATAAACCTGAGTTTTGCTGAAATCACTCTCTGACTAATTTGTTAAGTACGGACTTAACAATTGGCAACGAGGATGGGATTCTAGTGCGGGTAGGCAGCCCCGCTGGTCCCAACCCTACGACGGACAACCACGAGCCGCAGCTCGCCGTGGCTGAGCAGCAACAGGCACCACCTGCGCCGGTGGCAGCGATTGCAGCTATGGCCAATAGCCCGAAGTTCGAGGCATTCAAACCATCGACCGAGGACTGGGACGCTTACCTGCTGAGGTTCGGGTTCCACCTCGAAGCAAACGATATCACCACGGAGGAGAAGAAGCGAGCCACCCTCCTGAGCTCTTGTGGTAAGAGCGTGTTTGATATCGCCAGGTCCCTGGTAGCGCCAGTGGACATAGGGACAGTGCCGTTCAAAGAGCTGACTGACAAGTTGAAGGCACACTTCTC
>NW_015169804.1:147759-173283 GCF_001447785.1 Gekko japonicus | reverse complement strand
GTTAAGTACGGACTTAACATACCCGAAAGATGGTCGTCCAGCCTCCGCTTGAAAACATCCACCGAAGGAGCATACTGAAAGATAGCCCTATATACCTACAACATACCCGAAAGATGGTCGTCCAGCCTCCGCTTGAAAACATCCACCGAAGGAGCATCCACCACCTCCCGAGGCAGACTGTTTCACTGCTCAACCACTCTTACAGTTAGGAAGTTTCTCCTGATATTTAGCCGGTAACGACTCCCTTGTAATTTCCATCCATTAAATCTAGTCTTGCAATCCGGAGCAAGAGATAATAGATCTGCTCCATCTTCTACATGACAGCCCTTCAAATACTTAAGGACTACAATCATGTCCCCTCTAAGCCGTCTCTTTCCCAGGCTAAACATACCCAACTCTTTCAGCCTTTCCTCATAAGACTTGGATTCCAACCCTCTCACCATCCTGGTTGCCCTCTTCTGGACATCTGACAGGCCTGTAATTTCCCGGGTCTGTCTTTTTTCCCTTCTTGAAGATAGGGACAACATTTGCTCTTTTCCAGTCTTCTGGCACAACACCAGTACTCCAGGACATCTCAAAGATTAGAGCAGAGGCTCTGAAATAACATCTGCAATTTCTTTTAGCACCATGGGATGCAAACCATCTGGCCCTGGAGATTTGAAAGTATTTAAGGCAGCTAGATGCTCTCTAACTATTTCCTTACTTACTCTGGACTGGCAATTTATCCTTCCTTCATATGCCCTGCATTCTTCAGTTTGCATACAGCTCGCTTTATGGTTAAAGACTGACACAAAGTGAGAGTTGAGTAATTCTGCTTTGTCTTCATCCCTTGTTAAGGCTTGACCATCTTCCCCTAGCAATGAGCTTACTCCATCCCTGTTCTTCTTTTTGCTCTGAACATAGGCATAGAATTTTTCTTGTTGTTTTTAGCATCCTCCCACAGCTGTTTTCAGCATAGGAGGGAAGCCTGAAGTCTCTCCCACACTCCAGTATTTGGAGCCATGTGGTTAGTCCTTTAGTTAGTCTTTAAAGGTTAGTCCCTCCCTGTGGCAATGTGTGACTGAGAATCAGATCAGACACTCATGACCTGACTTCTGTAACATGTAATATGTATTTTGGGCCTTACATGGTTAGACATTCTTGACACTACTATCCATCCATCTGCCATTCCTTCTGACTTGAAAAGGACACATAGGGTGTGTTCAGACGGGGCATTTATACTGTATAAACTGCTGTGGTTCCAACCAGTGCAATTTGATCCAGAAGAAACATGATCACACTCACCTCCTGAATGCGCAGCACATCGTTATAGGCCCGTTCACACTACCGACACGCAGCAGTGCGCGCGGCGGTATTTAATTTTTTTTTTACATTTTGCACATGAACATAGGCAGCCATCCACAGAGTTGAGATCTTCGTGCAGGCGCAGAACACCCCGTCCCAAAAAGCGTGCCCTGAAGCGATTTTCCTTTAAATATTTACAGTGGAAAGGGCCTCTGTGAGGTCCCAGACTCGTCTGCAGCCTAAAACTAAGCATCTTTTTTTGAAAAAACAAATGCCAGGGCGAAGCTTCGCCCAAGCGCACATCGAGAAGGCTTTAAAAAAATGGTGGTCGAAAAGTGGAAGCGGCTCTACACCGGCGGAGAGCGATCAGACGGGGATAATGCGGTTGGAACCGGTGCACTCAGGATACCACCACTTGGGGACCTAGTAGCAGAATACAACAGTTTAAAGGCTGTTTGCAACGGTTAGGGATGGAAGGCAGATGTTTGCCGTGTGATCGCCCATAAGTACACCGATTCCAACTGGCATCTATACCGGCATAAATGCCCCGTCTGAATGCACCCATAGTGAAATTGGGGGGTCAGTTTACATTTTAAGTTGAAACTTACTTAGTGTTGGGCTGCAATCACACACACTAAATAATCCACTTTCAATCCACTTTCAAAATGGATTTTACTGTGTTAACTGGCAAAATCCAGTTTGACAGTTCATTGAAAGTAGATTATTTAGTGTGTGTGATTGCAGCATGGATGTGTGCCTTTGGTGTCGTCCATAAACCCAGCTATACATTTTGCAATACATATTGTGATAACTTCTCAGCCAGGTGCCATGGACTTTGCAATGAAAATTTGCTGAGGCCTGTCATTGAAAGCTTGCATTTGACCATACAGGCGTAAAGCAGGAACAAACTGTAATGACTCCATGCTTCTTACGGGTCAGTCAATGTAATAACCCACACAGCCATGACTCCAGGGGATGTGTCTCTTCTCTGGTACATGAGACAATTTAGGTCTTGAATTGGACAAAAAAACAGACACAAGCTGCAATGACTAAATGGGTACTGCACAGAAGCAAAACAGCTTGGCGTGGTGCTCTGCTCCAAACAAAATTCACCCGGGAACACTGAGCAGGTCCAATTAGGAGATCACCTCACATGTAATCAAAGGAGTTCAAACATGGTATGTTCACCTGGCAAGCATTATCACCACAAAGTTCTCAGCACACCTAACTGAAAGGGTGGGAAGTTCTGGTACTGCTAGTAGTGAGGTGAAGAAGGAGCAGAAGAGGTTGCTATAGAACATAGGGACTGAGCACAGACACCTTACAGTTGCTGACTGGATAGTGGAGGAAAGGTGAATGAACACCTGAAGCTACCTTACACGAATGAGTCAGACCATTGGTCTGCCAAGATCAGCACAGAAGAAGAGGAGGAGGAGGAGCTTGGATTTATACCCCGCCCTTCACTACCCAAAGGAGCCTCAGAGTGGCTTAGAATCCCTTTCCCTTCCCCTTCCCACAGCAGACACCCTGTGAGGTAGGTGGGGCTGAGAGAGCTCTCTCAAGAACTGCCCTTGAGAGAACAGTTCTGAAGGAATTTATGACTGACCCAAGGTCACACCAGCAACTGCATGTGGAGGAGTGGGGAATCAAACCTGGTCCTCCCAGATTAGAGTCCACACTCCTAATAGGGTTGCCAAGTCCCCCCGGGGGGCAGGAAAACACCCGCCCGAGAGGCCCATTCCCCGCCAGCGTGGATCGGGTCACCCAGGGGGACCCCACCCCCAAAGCACTCGACGTGCCCAGTGTGAACACATCACCCAGAGGTGACGTAATCATGTCAGGCACGTTGCGAGGGGATGCTCTATTATCCAAGGGAAAACTCTATGATTTTCCCTCGAATGATTGTGGCCCTGCCCCCAATGTGCCCGATGCAATTACACCAGGAGACTCCAAGGGATGTCCGGGAGTCCCCCCGCTATTCCAAAGGTACAACTTGGCAACCCTAACCCCTAACCACTACACCAAACTGACTACTCTGACTAGCAGGGTCTCAGGCAGAGATCATTCACATAACCTATCACCTAAGACTTTTAACTGGAGATGCTGGGGAATGTACCTGTGATATTGTGCATACAAATGAGATGCTCTATCATTGAGCCATGTCCCTTCCCATAGAGTAAAGAAAGCTGTCTCAGTCTCTATTGGACAACATTGGGAAACTGGCTGCTGACTGGTCAGTTGACCTTCAAGAGCTCTTCTCAAGCCTCTTCCATGTACACTCCACATGATGGGAGACCAAATGTGCTAACCTGGGCTGCTTCACCAATTTCAGTATTGGAATGAGAAGGGGAAAATGGGGTTTTCATCTTTATTTTGTGAAGGGGAAGCCAAGGGGAAAATTGACTTGAGAGGGCAATAAATAGGAAGCAAATCATTTGAAAAAAATAAGGATTGGCGTGGGTCACAATTCACATAAGAGACAAGAGACACTAGCTTGCTTGCCTCCTGACAAGCAGATGTTGTGTTGGAGCAGTAAATGTGGGGGGTCAAAGGAGTGATGCCATCCTTTGTGGGCTCACAGACCACCTCTGCTGTGTATTCAATTTGTGAAGTACTGCCCATGTGAATTGGGTCTAGCAGCCTGTTTCCATACATGAGAGCTATGACATCATTCACCTGTAGTCTATGGTTTGGCTCTCTTCCTTTGGTATCTTCTTTTTATTAGGTTGCTTTCTGCTTTCTAATTTTAGCACAGTTGTACGTACGGTGTTGACCTTCAGGAACCTAATATTCTATTTGGATGATGCATGCTATAGCTTTAACCTTTCCAGCAGATTCACATCTTAATCCACCAGGATCCTTCTCTTTAACCTACAGGGCTCCTCCAGGCTCCACCTCCTGACTTCCAGTCTTCCCTTCCTGTCCTGATTCCGGATCCACCAGGCTCCCTTTTTGACCTGTTTGACCTGCCTGGCCTTGTTTCTTGATCCTCCTAGCTCCATTTCATAGGAGTGAATCTGCAGGATAGATAGGCCTTGGACCATCTCCTGCAATTGTTTATTAACTATTTACCATAATTTCATTTCACCCTTCTTTCAATGAGGCCGCAATCATACACACAATTAGACCTGACATAGGTGCGAATGCCAGGCAGATTTAAAGGGCGTGAACATCTGGGAACAACATCTGGGAAGCACCCCGCAGCAACATCTGGGAAGCACCCCGCAGCCATCGGCAACTCGTTCTGCTCCACTGTTGAAGCGGAGTTAAAAGACACCGGGGAAACTCTGGTAGTAAACGGGTTGCGACAGGCCACGGACAGACTTTCCTATCTGATCACTCTAGTGCGCTCTCATGGAATCGGGATGGTCTGATCAGGCCATCCTGACTCTGTGCCATTGTTCCCCCCCCCTTCGCGGTATGCAAATCATCGCAAACTCCATAGGGAGCCCTCGATGTGGAGGTGCGATTCATCAATCCCTCAGTTAAGCTCATGGGGGGAAAAGAGCACGCACACACACAAAAGACTCACCTGCAGTTGCATCTGATCATGCACTGATGAACTTCGCCCACAGCTTCAAAGGGAGGTGTGATCATGCAACTGCGGGTCAAATTCCTCCGGAGGAAATAGCCTCGCTCTCCTTCCCCCCCCCCCCATTTTTTCTGGTGTGTGTGACCGCAACCTGAGTTTAGGGTAGCTATATGGTCCCCATTTAAAAAAAAAAAATCTTCAGAACAACTTGGTGAGGTACAACAATAAAAACAATAGCAGCAACCCAAGGTCACACCAATCTACTCTCTCCCCAAGAGTCAAACTAAACTATTATAGGTCTGCTGATTACCAGAATCAGGCCTAAAAGAGTTACTCTGTCGTCTTTCTGAGGTAAAGCTAACCCTACTCTGCACACCTCCTTAGGCAGGTACTCTATGTACTCTGTTTACCCTATGTTTATACAAACACTTGGCTCCCTGATAGGATAGAACTGATGAGGCTTTAACCTCTTTCTCTAACTATCAGTCAATACATGTTGGTCTATTCAGACCTTTGCCACATTTCACAGGTAGTCATCCTTCAGTAACACAGAGCATATGCATTCTTTTCCCTTTTAAAAAAAAAAAATAGTTTAAATCCTTTTTTCAAGCTCACTGGATAAAAGGTGCCAGACAAATATGAGTCAATTCTTACTATTAATAGCTAGAAGTCAATACTCCAGCTGAAAGGCTGCCACATTGATAAAAGAAAATAGGTGATGTTTGTTGCCGGTGGCTCTACAAAAAGTTGTGTGTCTTCAAATCTGAGAAAAAGTTATTTTGTTGTGTGAAGATGGAATACGCTCTCTGTGGGGAAGGGGGGGGGGAGACCTGCAGCAACATTGAGATTTCCCCCTGCCTGGCTCAGAAAGGAGCACATTTCTGAAACAACTGAGAGGACTGTCTCGTAGATACCGGGTGAGGATGCAAAGCACTCATAAACAGACTTGAGACAGACATGGCCTGATTGTAAACATTTTAAATGAATAATGATTTCAATTTCGTACTGGCAGAAGTGGCAATCAGATATGCTGCAAGAGTGGGGTATTGCTAGACTCAGTAACATTTTCTTTATTTGTTGACATTATTCCTAGTCCACTTTTCTCGCTGGGACTCAAGGCGGATTGCACAGTCAATTCCACAAGGTGGGGGCCACAACAGAGAAGGCATATGTGTGGGCACTGTCTTTGCCCATTTGTAGGTTGGCACCTGCAGAAGGCCTTGCTTGGATGAGCAAAGCTGTCATGGCAGAGCTTACAGGGAGGCGCCTTCTACGGGGTCAGACGATTGGTCCCCCTAACCCACTATCATTTCATGTTTGCTCTTTAGGGTCTCAGTCCTTTCAAAACCTGCTACTTGAAATCCAGTAACTGAAGATATTAGGGATTACATCAGAGACTCTCTACATGCAAAGCACGTATTGTATCACCTGTGGCACTGCTCCTGTGGCCTCAGCTGGCAACCAAGGCCAGGGATTTTTTTAAGAACCCCCTTGAAAAGGGTGACCTGGCTACCATGACACATACCCTGGTAACCTCCATGCTGGACTACTGTAATACATTCTATGTGAGGCTGCCTTTGAAGACTGTTTGGAGACATCAGTTAGTTTGAAACATGGCAATTTGCTCATTTGCAGGAATGAGCTGAGAGTACATAACATCTGTGTCAAGAAATCTAGACAGGCTGATAATTTGTTTCTTAATATAATGTATAGAACTGCCTTTCAGCTTTAGAGCCTTGATCCAGTTTATCTTAGAGAATGCCTCTACCTATATGAGCAGTGACCCCTCTGATGTTTGGACCTCAGAATATACATCTTGACAAGTCATAATGCCCATCTTCAGTACATGCGATTTATGTCCCTGAGTTCTTGTACAACTTAAACTGTATAACTGAGTCAAAGAGCAAGAACTTCTCTTCCTACCCAACCACTCATACCTTAGTGCTTCTGTTGTTACTCCTGTACCAGATGATCACAGTAGACAGCAAGTCAAGAAGTAGAGTACCTGCTTTGCATACAGAAAGTCTCTTCCGGTTAAAAGGATCAGGTAGTTGGTGATGTGAAAGAACTGTACTTGAGACCATAGAAAACCACTGCCAGTCACTGACCTTCATAAACCAATGGTCTGAGTCTGTATAAAACAGCTTCATGTGTGTCCCAGTGGCTTAAATTCCTCTTTGACAGCATCTCAGGATCCAGGTGAACACTGCAAATGGTAGTACCTAGGATACCTGAAATGCAGTTTTGCATCCCCAGCTTATTCTGTTTTCAGCAGTGGGCACATTAACCATCTAAACCAGCAGTGTCAAACATGTGGCCCAGGGGGCGGATCAGGCCACCGAAGGACTTCTCTCAGGCCCGCAGTGGAACTGGCTATCTTCTGCTTCTTCTTCCAATTCTGCTGCTGCTGCATCATCGTAGGTTTGCAGCTTATAGACACACACCTGAACAGCATACTCAGGATTGCAACAGGACAGACATTTTGATGCAATAATTCAGAGCAAGAGGTGTCAGTTATCAGACACTTTTAAATAAATAAAGAGATTGCAAGAGTGCTAATGTTCTAAGTATGTTTTTGTTTTAAGTAAAAAACACCCTTTGTGTTTGTGTCCTTTATAAAGTTTATATCTCCGCTACCTGGCATTCCATTTTATGACACACATGGCCTGGCCCAACAAGGTCTCATTTATGTCAGATCCGGCCCTCATAACAAATGAGTTCAACACCCCTGATCTAAACAGTACGGCAACTCACTTGTTATGGTGCATGTACTCACAAAAAAAGGATGGATGGAATGCATAGTCATCAGAACACACAACATAACCTACATGTGGTAGGAATAACGTTGCCAGCCCTTGGCTCAAAATCCCTGGGAACATTGGTGGGGGGTGTATGAGGATAATGCTGGATACTACTTCCTGTTCTGGAACAGGAAGCAATATAGAGATTTGAAAAATCCTAGACCACCCTGATGTCACTTCCTGTTCCAAAACAGGAAGTGATATTCCAACACTGTCCCCATCCACCCCCGCCCCCCATCACTCCATTTATCAAAGGAGAAAGACAAAGATTGTTGTCAGGAGATCCCTGCCAAAACCTAGTACATGGCAACAACCCTAAAAAGGAATGCTGGCAGAGGCAAACCTTCATACCACCAGTTGTAGACTACCTAGGCCCTATGTGAACTTGCCATAACATACCAGAGATACTTGGCAGAGACTTAGTGATCAGTGCAGACATGGTTTGCATAGCTGCTAAGAATCAAAAGTATTGCTGGGGAAGATACAGGCTGTATAATTGTCATCAGGGCAGTTTGTTTGTTTAACTCTGGCTTGTGAGGGCTTCTATATCATATGTTACCCAATAGCAGGCAGCAAATTAGAAGGCTGTTGTGAAGTAACCCAATAATCCATCCAACCAGCAAAAGTAATTTAACTAAGATGGAGTGAGGGCTTACTATGGAACAATCTATCACTAATGACTGGAACAGGTGCACAAAGTGTCTTAATAAATCAGTAACCTGAAAAGCACATAAATTACTTTGAAGGTTAATGTATTTTCCTCCTTGTTTCCCAAACATCTTGAAGGTATTTTCATGAATATTTCAGGCACTGCACAGAAAATCTCTGTCGAATACGCTCAAGGTGCTCAATAAGGAAAGGAATAGAAAGAATGATACTCACCTAAGTGAAGATCATTACAGGCTGATGCCTTGCAGATCTTCCCAGCAGTGAAACCTACTGAACTATCAACTTTTAAGAGGACTGAGAGTCACATTGTTAACTCTGTTCAAAACCAGCTGTTTTCCCCACTGGGGAAATGTATGTAACACATGTAACTCATCAGTCCCCATAAATTTTCCCCACAGGGCAACCAGCAGCTCCCCGGGGCAACTTCAGTTTGGGAAAACAGCACACAGTTTAAGAACATAAGAACATAAGAGATGCCAATGTTGCATCAGGCCAAAGGCCCATCCAGTCCAACACTTTGTATCACACAGTGGCCAGAAATACCAGTGCCATCAGGAGGTCCACCAGTGGGGCCAGGACATTAGAAGCCCTCCCACTGTTGAGGTCCTTGTCTCCCCATGGTCTCTGGTTCCCATTCAAAATCAGGACCCTGTAGCACCTGGGAATTAAGTTTCCACACAGAACTCCCAGTATACAGGGTGGAACCCATAGACAGTGTATCATGAGAGCCAGTTTGACGTAGTGGTTAGGAGCACAGACTCTAATGTGGGAGAACCAGGTTTGATTCCCCACTTCTCCACATGCAGCTGCTGGTGTGACCTTGGGTCAGTCATCAGTTCTTTCAGAGCTGCTCTCAAGGGCAGTTCTCATGAGAGCTCTCTCAGCCCCACCTACCTCACAGGGTGTCTGTCGTAGGGAGGGGAAGAGAAAGGAGACTGTAAACTGCTCTGAGACTCCTTCAGGTAGTGAAGGGTGGGGTATTAATCCAATCTCTTCTGCTTCTAGATTTAGAATCACAGTGAAGACAAAATGGCGGAAGGGAAAGATCTGTACACTGCCCTGAGCTAATTGGAGAAAACACAAAGTACAAAGGTAATGAATTATTTGGAAAAACAAACAAACACAGGAGTTCAAATTCTACTAATTGTACTCATCACTATATGAAATGCTAGTGACAGAGCATCTTCTTGGCATGGAGAAGGCCCCAGGTTCAATACCCAGCATCTCCAGTTAAAGGATCTTGCAGTAGGTGATATGAAAGACCTCTACCTGAGACACTAGAGAGCAGCTGCTAGTCTGAGTAGTAGACAGTACTGACTTTGATGGACCAAGGTTCTGATTCAGTATAAGGCAGCTTCATATGCTCATGTGCTATTGGCCGCACTTAACTAAATTATAGTTACGATAATGTTATCTCCCTGAATATCAAGGGAGCCCAACAAAAAAAAAAAGAGGAAAAAAAGGTTTGTTTAAGTTTATATTGCTGAGAGAGAATACCTACTAGAGGGGAAATATTACCATTTCCAATATCTCTTCTCTTATTGTCATACTATGATAAATTTAATAATGGATAAGGAAATTTCCCTTGTTCAGCAAAAGAACAAAAAAGATTTTCCTGAAATAAACCAATCTCATACAGCCACTAACTTTACTGTACAATAGTACTAAAGAACATATATTTTTTTAAAAAAGATAGACTTACTCCTCCATCTTATAGCTTCAGGGTTTTGCTGGCCAACTTCACGGTGGGGTTACCCTGCCAGCTCCTGGGTTGTCTGAAATGGCTCTGCTTTTCTTCCAAGATATTTGAAGCAGGTCCTAAATTTGCAGCAGAATAAACCTAAACAGCAGGCTCTTAACATAATGAAACTATCAATAAAACAATCCGTTGATCCATCCACAAGGAGGAAAAAAAAGACATTAAAAGAACATTAAGGTTGTGATGCAAAACAATAGAAGTGAACAAAAATTAGTTAAGAGCAGCACTTACCGTATGTTTTACCATGCAACGTCACTCTGAAGCAAATTTTAAAAGTAGTTAAGGAGAAACCCTGCCGTGCCTAGGTGCAAAGTGCCATATGGTAATTCTTCTTGCCTAACTTAAAAGCATTCTTTTATGTCACAATTTTGCTTTTTAGTTTCATTTGATAAATCTCATCCTCTATGGGTATATTAAAATAAACTGAGATGGACTTTCATGAATGCAAGGAAATGATACCTCCAGGTAACTGGATTTCAGCCTATAGCTCTCCTCTCCTCTGGTCATCACAATATAACGTAAGCATAAAGAGTTGGATCCTACAACTGTCTTCTGCCAGTGAGGTGTAGTGGCTAGAGCCTTAGACCAGCATCTGTGAGGCTTGTGCTCAAATCTCCCTTCTGCCATGGAAGTCCACAGGTTACCTACAGCCAGTCACCCTCTCTTAGCCTAACTTACATCATAGGGCTAATATAACAGTAAGAGAGAACGATGCTGGCATGGCATAGTGGTTAGCGTATTGGACTAGGGCCTGAGACAACCAGGTTTGAATCTCTCAAGCACGGAAGCCTGCCAAGTGACCTTTGGGCCCGTCACAATCTCTCAGCCAAATCTACCCTCCCAAGGTTTTTGTGAGGATTAAGTGAAGGGGGGGGGGGCAAAAATGATGTGGAAAGCCACTTTGAGTCCCTGATCAGGGAGATGAATTTTGAAGGAGGAGAAGGAGGAGATTGGATTTATACCTTGCCCTTCACTACCTGAAGAAGTCTCAGAGCGGTTTACAATCCCTCCCCCTCCCCCTCCCCACAACAGATGCCCCGTGAGGTAGGTGGGACTGAGAGAGCTCTTTCAAGGACTGCTCTTGAGAGAACAGCTCTGAGAGAACTGTGACTGATCCAGAGTCATGCCAACAGCTGCATGTGGAGGAGTGGGGAATCAAACCTGATTCTCCCAGATTAGAGTCCACACTCCTAACCACTACACCAAACTGGCTTTCCTTGGAGAAAGGGCAGCATGAAAATGTATTAACTAAATAA
The DNA here is from genome assembly GCF_001447785.1 of Gekko japonicus. Taxonomy (NCBI): domain Eukaryota; kingdom Metazoa; phylum Chordata; class Lepidosauria; order Squamata; family Gekkonidae; genus Gekko; species Gekko japonicus. The sequence goes on along the minus strand of NW_015169804.1, from coordinate 161,982 downwards.
GACCCTTTCTCCAGAGAAATACTCTGTTAATAGAAGCAAGTAGTAGAATTCATATAGACAAGACACATCCTATCTTGCATTAAAATATTTCATAAATACACAATGAAAAGGTCCTTCCAGAGAGGCAGAATATTACTCCTATTGCTAAACTAATTGGTCACTTCTACATTTTACAGCTTTGGCCTGAAGATATTTGTGATTAACCTTTCTGGCTGTTTTAGTGAATAGTGCCATTTTGTATGTAACAAACATACCCATGTCTGTCAGCAGAGCACAGATTATGGCCTAATTAGACCAAATCCTGTAACAAATCAACAGCTCAGATAGAAATACCTTTCTAGGGCCATTATAACTATCTTTCTGGAGCTGTCTCTGGGGCCACACAAAGAACACATGCAGCATAATCAAAAGGAAGATCAGTCTATCTTCCACCCACATAGCAATGTTTGGAACTAGATGCCTTCATAGAGGAAGGGAAGGTGAAGACTGGGTGGGGGGGGGGATACCTTTTGGTCAGCATAGGTGTCTGCAGATGTCATTATTTTAATTCATTATATCCTGCTTTTCTCCCGTCTTGGGACTCTAAGGCTGCGGTCACATGCAACATTAGCCACGCAAGAGATACGGAAGACAGGCGGAGTTTCCGGGTGCGATCTCACCAGCACATCTGGGGAGCGTAGCGCTTCTGTGGCACAACTGAGGCTTCCTCCCAAAAACGCGCAGCAAAAAACTAGTACCTCGGAGGTACTAGTTTCCGGAAACTGCGGGGCAAGGGCGGGCGTCTGATCGCGTTTCCGGTGGCATCCGGCGCCCACCCATGTCCCCTTGCGAAGAAGGTTTTTTCCCCCCAAGTCTCCGTGGTTGCGCACACGCACCCAACGGAGCATGCGCATTCGTAGTGTACACAAAAAAGAAAACCAGTTCGCCGTGCCGCACGCTTCTTTGTTGCGCGCAGGCATGTGTTGTGATCGACGCCTCTCTGTAACCACGGAAGCTCCACGGTACCTCCACAGAACCTCCACAGGAGGTATGATCGCTTTACTGCATGTTAGTTTGCCCCAGGGCAAACAGCCACGCTTCCCCCCGCAGTTTCCTGCCCGTGTGACCGGGGCCAAAGTGACTTATCCCACTATGTTCCATTCCCCAGCCTTATTATCCTCACAACAGCAGTCTTATGAGGTAGGTTAGGCTGAGAGAGAGGGACTGACCCAAGGTCACTTGGCAAGCTTCTGCAGCAAAGTGAAGATTTGCATGCTATTTTCAGCATGTCTGTCATGCTAACCACTGCAACTATGGCCACTCTGAGGTATGTCACTCAAGGTGTCGCCATCTCAAACAACTCAAGCAGTATGTGGGTGAATTCTGCAACTCGATGACGAGTGATGGCTATGTAGGCATAGTACCATAGTGAAAAGCAGTTTCCAGACAGTTTGTGTGTGTCATGATGGAGGTGGGTGGGGATAAGATCTGATTCCTTACAGACTAAACAGCATAGGCATACTAAATATTTTCCTTGTTTTCTTTTTTTAAAATAAATGTTATTATTTTAACACAATTCCAGACAAACAGACAAACAAACATACATGAGAGCAATAGTAGCTTCATCAAATCTCTTAAGTCATCCTAATACATATATCTATTAACCAATTTTCACTCAATACGTGGTTTTTATTACTTCTAACCTATATTTTACAATCTAACCTTTTATATTTCTATTCTGTAAATCTAACTATGCATATATCTTGAAATTCCATATTCACTTCAATCTATAAATTTCATTTCATTTCTAATAATAATCAAAAACAAATTTTCTCCTGTTTAAGCTTTCTATAATAACCCTTTATAGACTAATACTGATCTAGTCATTATAATATTTTTATAAATACATTCTATACATTTCTCTGTAATTATATTTTCCCTAAACATTCTTCTCTAATCAACTTTTTAATGTGAACATTTATGACCTGTGTTTATAACATGTATATTTATAACTTTTTAAATGTTTATTTCATCACAACTTAATATGTCACGTGTTTATAAAGCTTTTCAGCAAATCTTGCAATCTTCCCAAATTTTAATTATAAAATATACTTTAAAAATGCTTACTACACCAAATGTATATTCAGTTTATAATTGCAAATACAGTTTCCCCTAATCCATCTTAGTTGATTACACTAAAGCACAGATTCGCTAAATCAGTCTTATTTATTCTTTTCTTCTTTTTGGAATTCCATTTTTTCAATAAAATCATCAGTCTGTGTCTTTCTTCCTTATAAGTAAAGGGGGTCTCTTTTAGGAATTGTCATCTCAGCTCAAGTTTTAAGGTGGTTAGAGTTTCCAGTATTTTTGTTTCATCTTCTCTTTGAAATGTAGTTTGGAGGATTCCAAGATTTGCCAGTCTTTTAGTAAATCTGTTGTTATTAGCTTCTGTTTCATCTCCTCTCTGTAGTATAGCTTGGGGGATTCCACAGTTTAACAGCCTTTTAGTCGATCTGTTTTTCATATTATAGCTTAGATTGTCTTGATTGCACCTTTCTTGTGTGTCTAGCATTTTGAAATGCTGAGAATCCTTTTCTTTATATGTTAAGTTCAGTTGCTTGTGATGTTCCCCTGCAGCTTGCATAGTTTGTTGCTGTGCCTGTTCCTCTTCTTGCGTTACTTGCTGGTGAATTTCCTTTATCTGGTTTATAGTTTGACTTAATGATGCAGCGTGTTTATCCATTGCAGTTTCTAGTGCGTCCTTAATGGCCAGAATAAAAACATCCACCATCCTGTCCCGAATCTCCTCCCATGTCAGTTGCAGCTGATTGATTTCTGAGAAGCTCCTCAAGAGCACGTCATCTGGCATTTTACTTTTTAAATTCTGACCCTCCATTTTTACAACTGTTACAGGGGTCTCAGCAAAGTCCACAGTCACAACTCTTTAAGTAGGCAATAGGGATTCTCCAGCTCAAATCAGCTGCTTAGATCTCACTGGAAACGGATCGAGTCCCTTGCGCCAGTCCTTCCTCCAGAAGGTTCAGTGGAGCTTTGGGAGTCCCCAAAAACTCCTCTAAAATGAACAAAGAGCCAGTGACACCCGGGAGAGATTCTGAGTGCCGACTGTGTTGCTGTGCCATAGCCCTGCCCCCCATATTTTCCTTATTTTCTTTAATTAAATATTTATACTCCACTTTTCTCTCCAATGGAGACCCAAAGGGGCTTACAGCATCACTGTCCCCTCCTACATTTTCTCTTCACAACACTCACCGTAGGCTGGATCCAACCATCCTCCAAGTATCCTTCCTTCAGCTTAAGAAGAAGAGTTTGGTTTTTATACCCCACTTTTCTCTACCCTAAGGAGTCTCAAAGACTCTTACAATAGCTTTCCCTTCCTCTCCCTACAACAGGCACCTTGTGAGGAGGTGGGAATGAGAGAGAGCTGAGAGAATTATGACTGGCTCAAGGTCACCCAGCAGGCTTCATGTGGAGGAGTGGGGAGTCAAACCTGGTTCTCCGGATTAGAGTCTACCTCTTTCAACCACTACACTGTGCTGGATTAAGGTCAGGCCCAGCCCCCTCACGTTTCTTCTGGGCCACCTCCCTCCTGGGCTGGCCCAAAAGTGCCTCAACTCGCCACCTGCACCGCACTGCCTCCAACCTGGCTGCCTGACAACTGAGCTCCTTTGGCTGCTTCCCCACTGGCCTTGCTCCACTACCAGCCTCAGACATGCTCCAGTGGCAGCATCCCCAGCCAGGCCCTGGTGGCCAGCAACGTCCAGAACAGTGACGGAAGCAGTGGCAGCGACGGAGGCAGCTGCAGACCCAGCAGCAGGAAATGCCTAGCTTGCTCGGTAGTGCAGTGGTGGTTGGCAGGTGGGAGGTCTCACTGGGCAGGTGGGCTCGGGAGAGCATCCTGTTGAGAGCTCCTGGCTGGCTCTTCCTACTCCCCCCCCCCAGATCTTCCTCTCCCCTTCCCCGGCATTCCCCTCCTGGAAGCTGCTGCCCTCCGCCCACTTCACCCTGCCTAGCTTTGCAATTGAAAAGGGACACAGTGCTCTGGGGGAGGATGGGCAGGCTGAGCACCGGCCTGGCAAGCATCACAGGCTGGAGCAGGTCTAGGCTCTCAGGGATCCTTCTGCCTCTAGGAGAGAGTGAAAGGAGAAGCAGGAAGGCCTCCGATGGCCTGGGCACTGCTAAGGATCCCCTCTTTCCGCTTCCACTGCTGCTCCTGCAACCGCTGTCACTCCTGCAGCATGCCAACAGTGAGCGTCCAACTGACCACCAGCTATGTTTTCTCCATGCCCTTACCGGGGAGGGAGAGAAACTGTGGCTGCTGGGCATTACCCCCCCCCACTTGCTCTGGAACTTTTGATTAAATTAGCTGCTGCCCCCCCTGTGGCCCCCTCCTAAAAAAGTCCCTAGCCACGGGGCTGCTTAAGGTAGAGCTCTTAATGGAAGAGCTACTTAATTTTAAGGCAAGCTCCTTAGACTGGAGGAAGGCTTCCAGCTTCAGTTAAAAGGAAAGATGAGGTTTAAATATTTTAATAAACACAAAAATTTACACACCGTCGGTCATCGGAGAGGTAGGAACCATCCCCTTTGGGAATGAGAAGGAGAGTGAGTGGCCGAAGGTCATCCAGTGAGTGTCTATATCAGAGTGGACATCCCTTATCCTACTCAGACACTGTAACCACGACATCATACCTGAATTTCATCTTTTAAAAATAAACAAAACATCAGGAATTCCACTGATATTCTTTGGGAGGATGGGAATATTGCCCCAAATAGACTCACCTGTAATTTTAAACACATATCAATTCCAGCTGTATCAGGAAAAGTTAGGTGGTTTTTATGGCAGAAACAAAGTTGCTCATCTGCAAGTCATGTTGGAGAGCTGGCAGGAGGAGAAGGGTGTGTGTGTCTGTATTCACAATATTAATCCTTCTATCCTTTCTCTCCTTCCTCATCCCACTGAAGAAAAAAGAAGATAGAACAAGATTTGTATTTCTCATCATTCTCTGTTTGCAAAATATCAATATGCAACCAGCAATTTGCTAGATTTTGTTTGCAACCAGCCACCACCAAAGGGTTATTATGTGAATGCACCAGTCTTTTCCATTTACTCCCCCATCCCCTTCCACTCCCTAGACTACTCTTCTCGAAGCTACCAGCATTCCTCTGGCAAAAAAGAAATAAAGAAAAGAAAAGAAGAAGTGGGGGGGGGAGTAGACTTCCAATGTCTAGTGATAAACCCTTTAATCTTTCATGCCTGAAGGTAAAAAAAAAATAAACACAGACTGAACAGCTTACTCTAGAATTAGTTTTGCTGATGCAGCTCTTCTGGTTGTCCATACTGAAAAGGAACATGGGAAACAGTTGTGCAACTTATTTTAATGTAGCAGCAGCAAACATTATTCTTACTGTCAGACAAAAAAAAATTGCTTCCTACTAAACTCTCCAGCTCCTTTTTTCTGTGTTTGATTGGTATTCCATTGTATAAAGAGCTCCAGTTAGATTTCCTTTTACAGTCCTTCAAAAAGCTCTTTCATATTTGCTATTGATACTCTACCCTAAAGGAAGGTCCTCTGAAATGTATGACCAAGGCTAAATAGGGGCCCTTTCGGCACTGTCCTTTTAATCCATGTTCTCCGTGGTGTCCTCCAATCAATTCTGCAGTAAAATTGAGTTCTTTTTATTCTGAGTCCCCCCCCCCATTCTGCTTTACATCACCTTCCTTCAGTGGTCAGCCTGATTTCAGCCTGCTGTTGCCCTGGGTGATCTGGATGCTCTTTTGCTGTGGATTTAAACTGCTTCAACTCGAACACTGAGAAAATCTGGAGTGGCAGGCAAATGCAGAAAGGACTACAGATGAACATTCTCCAGATGCCAATTTGCCAAAGTTACCAATCTATAGTAGGGAGCCAGTAATTTCTAGCATCAGCCCAAATGGCAGAGAATTTCACTGCTTCCCTGAGTGGTCAAATTGTCCCTGGGATGTGGAAAGATCCAACATTAAACTGTTGCCCTATGGCTGCGATCATACGCACAATTAGACCCAACATAGGCGCGAATGCCAGGCAGATTTAAAGGGCGCAATCAGACAACAACATCTGGGAAGCGCCCTGCAGCCATTGGTAACCCATTCTGCTGAGCCGCAGAAGCGGAGTTAAAAGACACCGGGGGAAATCCGGTAGAAAACGGGTTGCAACGGGCCATGGATGGACTTTCCCATGTCTGATCACTCCAGGGCACTCTCATGGTGTCAGCCATCCCAACTCCGTGCCATTGTTTTTTCCCCCCTTCGCAGTATGCACATCATTGCAAACTCCATAGGGAGACCTCCGTGTGGAGGTGCGATTCATCAATCCCTTGGTTAAGCACATGAGGGAAAAAGGCACACACGAAGAAAGACTCACCTGCAGTTGTGTCTGATCACACACTGACGGGCTTCCCGCAATTTCAAAGGGAGGTGTGATCGTGCAACTGCCGGTCAAATTCCTCCAGAGGAGATAGCCTCACTCTCCCCCCCCATTTTTTCTGGCACATGTGACTGGAACCTACATCAGGCCCTGGAGTCCGCCCTTCAAAGCAGCCATTTTCTCCAGGGGAGCTGATCTCTGTCAGCTGGAGATCAGTTGTAAAAGCGGGAGATCCCCAGGCCCCACATGGAGGCCGGCAAGTGTTAAGTATGCACTCAACAACAAAGTAAGTAACATGTGATTCAGCTTTATTGAGAATGAGAACTTCCAAAGATCACACAGCATCAGACGACACACAACAAAACAACAGTGGAGCATAGCTCCTTTTAAACTCTCCTGGGCTGGGGTAGCCACGCCCTCATATAGTTAACATCCAATCATGTTACATAGATAACAACCAATCATTTGTCTTCCCTTCAGCACAGACGCTAACATACCATTGGTTACAGTACATGCTTCAGCCAATGGTGTTCTTCCAGATTAGAATCCGGCTGAGGTTTCAGGCTTAACATTGTGTTTCAATGGTAAAGACACAACAATTCCTCCCCCCTAAGATGGAACAATACCCGGACATATGTAGTCCTTCAGATAGGGAGGAGCACGCCTAGTTCAGCTTGACCTGTGTATAGGTTCTGGTGGTGGAATAGCTTCAGGGGCCCTGAACGGCTCACTGTCCAGTGAATCTGGCTGGCTTGTTACTGAGGGGTCACCGTCTAGAGGTGGACTAAGTCCACAATCTGTTTCTACGGGGGGCTCTGCAACACTCACCTCCGTGTCTGGAGGCCCTCGCTGCTCGCCTTCTGGGTGGGGGATTGAGTTAGGTTTGGTGCTGGATTCGAGACTGAAGTCAATCCACCTCTGCCTAAGCTGATCTACATGGCGCCGCAGTTTCCGACCATCTGCAAGCTGTGCCACGTACATACAGGTACCCAGAACGTCACTGATTATGGCGGGAAGCCATAAGTGACCCTCAGCCTAATTCCATGCGAACACTTTGTCTCCCTGATTGAAAATGTGCGGCAATTCTTGGACTTCTGATCTGGGGGGTTTACATTCTGTCAGGTCTGGATGGAGCCAGTCTAACAGAGTTGTTAGCCTGCATCCCATCAGAAGGTCAGCCGGGCTCCTTCCAGTTGCGGTGCAAGGTGTAATATGCTGCTGCAAGAGGAAGGAGACTAGCTTCTGTCCCCAGTCCCCGGGACCTAGCTTCTTCAGAGCCTCCTTCGTCATCCAAACCATCCGTTCGGCCTGCCCATTTGTGGCCAGATGGAACGGAGCAGATGTTACATCCTTAATCACGTTATCAGACATAATTTTTTCAAATTTCCATGAGGTGAATTGGGGCCCGTTGTCCGATACCTGGACGTCCAGCAAGCCATGGGTTGCAAAGACCCGGCGCAACACATTTATTACAGCAATTGATGTTGTTACTCGCATATGTACAACCTCAAGCCATTTAGAGAAAGCATCAACAATAATAAAAAACATTTGCCCTTGAAATGGGCCAGCAAAATCTACATGCAGCCTGGACAAAGGCTTGCTTGTGCTTTCCCACTGTTGAACTGGGGCTTGAGGTGGATCGGGCCTCGACTGCTGACAGGTCATGCAGTGCCAGACCCAGTTCTCAATGTCTGTGTCGATCTTTGGCCACCAGACATAGCTGCGTGCGAGTGCTTTCATATGCACTATGCCTGGATGGCCATTGTGGAGAGCCTCTAAGACACACTCTCACAGTTTGGGAGGCACCACCACCTGGTTCCCCCACAACAAGCAACCCTTGTTAATGGATAGTTTGGTTTGCCTTGTGTGGTAAGGCTTGAATTCTGCGTCCACTCTCCCTGCCAGCCACCCCCTCCAAACCCAGTTAAGGACTCGGGAGAGGGTAGAGTCCTTAGCCGACACAGCGACAATGTCCGAAGAGTGGACCGGAAGCTGAGGCAGTTCATCAATTGCCAGCTCGTCAAAAGCTGGTGCAGGATCTGGGCCCGTTTGAGACAGAGGGCAGCGGCTAACAGCGTCCGCATGTCCGATTGCCTTGCCAGGATGGTGCTCCAAATCAAAGCCATAAGTTGACAAAAAGACAGCTCAGCGCAACATGCAGGCCGAAATAACATTGGGCGTTTGGCGGTCCGGTGCAAATACTCTCAGGAGTGGTTTGTGGTCCATGACATGGAGGAACCGGCGGCCATAAACAAAGTCATGGAATTTCTTTATTCCTGCCACCAAAGCCAGGCCCTCCTTGTCGATCTGGGCATAGCTTTTTTTGGCGGCCGTTAGAGACCACAAACAGTAGGCGATTGGTGCTTCTCGCCCATCCTCCATGACGTGGCTCAAAACTGCACGAACCCCATATGGGGAAGTGTTGGCCACCAAGACCAACATTTTTTCCTCATTGAAATGCATCAATACAGTATTTGAGGACAACAATTCTTTCATGGCAACAAACGCTTTCTTTTGACTCGCTCCCCACACCCATTCCACCCCTTTATGAAACAGGTCATGTAACGGCTCCGCCACGGAGGCTTTGTGAGGCAAGAATGAATGATAGAAATTCATAATACCAAGAAATTACTGCAGCTCTTTTTTAGAAGTAGGCCAGGGGGGGGGGGGGTTGAATAGCTGCAACCTTATCCACACTGGGGTGCACTCCCTGTTCGTCTATCAGGAAGCCCAGGAATTCAACCTCCAAGACCCCAATATGACACTTCGACTTTTTTACTTTGAGACCTGCCTCTCTAAAACGCTCTAGTGCAGACCTGAGGCAGTTAAGTAACTCTGGCTCGTTAGACCCTGCAATGAGCATGTCATCGAAATACGGGACGACACCTGGCAACCCCCATAGGAGACCCTCCATTAGACCCTGAAATATACCAGGGGCGACATTTACTTCGAACTGTAAACAATTTACCCAGAATGCTCCTCTATGCGTAACAATCGTTTGGGCTTCAGCAGCTTGTGAGTCCACAGGCAGCTGCTGATAAGCCTGTGCTAGATCAAGTTTCGTGAATACCTTTCCTCCCCCAAGAGAAGCCAACACGTGGCTGATCACAGGTACCGGGTAAGAATGTTGTTGTACGGCCTTATTGATCGTACACTTGTAATCAGCACATATACGTACAGTCCAATAAGATTTAATAGGAGTTATGATTGGGGTCTCCCATTTACCATATGGCACAGGTTCAAGAATACCTTGGGCAATAAACTTGTCTAATTCCACCTCTATTTTAGCCTTCATGGCTATTGGCACCTTCCTATACCTTAGGTGGACTGGTAACACTGATGGGTCCAGGTCGAACCTCACGGGTGGACCTGTATACTGACCCAGACCTTCACCAAAAACCTCTGGGAACTCATCATAAATGCAATTCCCTTTATTTTCACACACCTTGTTAACACCTGTTACAGCAATACCCAAGGGTTTGAACCAGTCCAGGCCCAGCAAACTGGCCCGGTCACCCTCAGCAACCAAGAGGGAGAACTGTACTTTGCGCCCCTTGAATTTCACCTCAAAACTGGCCTGGCCAGTTAGTGGAATGTGCCGCCCCTGGAAATCGGGGAGGTGCGCCATGGACGGGGTCAAGCAATGGCAACTCCATTGCAGGAGCAAACATTGTCAAGTCTGCGATGAGATGATCATCAGCGCGGAGCCAGAGTCGACCTCCATGTCGCATGGAACCCCATCTAGATGAATGGTGACCAGGATCTTCTTGCTGGGGCTCATTCCGGTGCTCAGGACTATTGCTGTGCAGCTGCAGGAGTCAGTACGGTGGCAGTCGGCGGACCGCATGCTGTTGGTACCTCGAACCTTAGGCCTTGCACCTGGAGATGACAGTGGTGATTCCTTCTTGGCCCGGAAGACCCTGGCCAGATGACCCCACTTCCCACAGGCATGACAGATGAAATCTCATGCCCAACATAGGTCTTGCTCGTGACTGCTGCCACAGCCAGCGCAAGGGCGCCGTGGTGCATTTTTCAGTGGGGTCCACTTGTGGTGCATAGCTTATGTGTGATGAACGTCCTCAGCCTCTCCCTTGGAACTGCTGGTCGATTGGTGGTGGACCGCCTGGTCTTTCCTGGCCTGGATATGGTGCTGACGGACCTCTCGTGTCGACCTCTCGGCCACTTCAGTGGCGACAGCCTCCGCGTAGGCCACTTCGTAGATGATCGCAGTTTTTGCGAACAGGCATTGTTGAAGCCTCTCATCATGAAGGCCGCATACGAGACGGTCGAATAACGGTTCTTCAAGGTTGGCGAAGTTGCAGGGCTGGGCTGCCTTCCGCAGGGTAATCACGTACTCAACGATGGACTCGGCTGGGCCCTGGCTACGCTTGTAGAACACATGTCGACAAGCTATTTTGGATGGCTGTGGCGAGAAGTGGGCCTTCCAGGTCACCGTCTAATGTCGGTTGGTGGAACCAAGGACTGGGCGATGTTGAAGACAATCTTGCCACATGAACTGAGCAGCGTTGCCTTCTTCCGCGCCTTGTCTATGATCTTGTTGGCTTGTAGGTGGAACTCAAACCTGGACAGGTATGAGTCCCAGTCTTCTGTTCCTGGTTCAAATGCCTCGAACATCGGGTTGATGGCCATTTCAGTGGTTTGTGCAGCCACAACAACTAGTGGCACCTCAGCTGGTTCGGCCGGGTGTGTGTCTCCATTCTCCGTTCTGGTGTCGGTTCAGCGGGGCTGCCTACCCGGCTCTTGGATCCCATCCTCGTTGCCAATTGTTAAGTATGCAGTCAACAACAAAGTAAGTAACAAGTGATTCAGCTTTACTGAGAACGAGAACTTCCAAAGATCACACAGCATCAGACGACACACAACAAAACAACACTGGAGCATAGCTCCTTTTAAACTCTCCTGGGCTGGGGTAGCCGCATTCTCACATAGTTAACATCCAGTCATGTTACATAGATAACAACCAATCATTTGTCTTCCCTCCAGCACAGACGCTTACATACCACTGGTTACAGTACATGCTTCAGCCAATGGTATTGTTGCAGATTAGAATCCAGCTGAGGTTTCAAGCTTAACATTGTGTTTCAATGGTAAAGACACAACAACAAGCCTATGCTTTGTCCTCTGGCTTCTGATACCCACACCCAGCTACTTTTATCTCATCTCACTTCCACCTCCATCTCCCATCTATTTCCATCCACACCACACTCCTTCTCCCCCCTTTCCACCAACATGGGTCCCCACCTCCTCCTTGACCTCCCACTGCCCCCTTTCTTCCGTCTGCCCTCTCTGTGGCCTCCTCCCCTTCCTCATTGCTCTGAATGTCCATCTATCCTTCCTCTCACGGTTGCTGCTCATTCCTGAAATGTCATAGAATCTGGATTCCTTTTTTTTACAGAAAGACTGAAAATAAATAAAATGAAAATAGGGGGGAAATATGGTACATTTAACGAGTTTGCCATTATTATTTTGTTGTTAAGAAATGTCATATTTTATCAAGGTATGATCTCAATTTTTTATTATTTGATGTATATTGTGGTTAGAACCAAGAACACTTGGTAATCGTCTTTGAATAAAATGGGGTTTACTTAGGGATCTCAAGTCCCCCCGGGAAACCCCCGCCCCAGAGGCCCGTTCCCCGGCACCGCCGGATCGGGCCCTGGGGGAACTCCTCCCCAACGTGCGCGTCACCCGGAAGTGACGGAGGACGCTGGGCACGCTGGGGGCGGGGCCACGACCATACAAGGGAAAACTCTATGGTTTTCCCTTGTATGGCCGTGGCCCCGCCCCCAGCGTGCCCGGCGTCTTCCCATCACTTCCGGGTGACGTGTGCGCGCGCACCAGATGCCGGCCGGGAGCCCCACGCTCCCAGCGAAGATCAACTTGGCAACCCTAGTTTTACTTCTGCATACACATTCATAGGATTGCATAGTGTTATGATGGCCTCTTGGGTGGTGAGTAAGTGATCATTTGGTGTTGGGGAGAGAAACCCAACTGCTCTGACACTTGATGTCCTCACAGTGGGCTGGATTGGAGGGGTTTGCAGGGGGAAAGTGAGCAGTTTCTCTAGCAAATTCTTTAAAAGTGGTGGGGTTTGCCTCTAGTTTTTCTCCTACCTAGGGTTGCCAGCCTCCAGGTGGGGCCTGGAGATTCCCCACATTTACAACTGATCTCCAGCTGATGGAGATCAGCTCCCATGGAGAAAACAGCTGCTTTGAAGGGTGGACTCTATGGCATTGTGCCATGCTGAGGCCCCTCCCCTCCCCAAACCTTACCTTTTCCTGGTATTTTCCAACCTAGACCTGGCAACCCTGCTCCTACCACCACTCATAGCAGTGGTGGGCAACGGTGGCAATTGGTAGGAGGCCTGGCAACCCTATACCAGCAGTTAAAATTGAGGCCTACTAGGCCCCTTCAGCCAGCCCTGCCTACAACTCATTACCCCACCCTTAAAAAGGCAACTTTTCTTGGAAAGGGGGGAGCTAGCAGCATGAATTCCTTTGGACTTGGTCTCTCTGAAGATTTTCTGAGAATTCTTTAAGAAAACTTAGAAAACATAAATTCATGATACAAGCAAGTTGTGGGGAGGTTACCAGTCACCAAGGGCAGGATATATTATTTACCTCCTTCCCATGACAGCTGAACATGGCACATGAATGGGACCATTTTATCATCACTTTACCTCATGATATATTTCTCATAAAAATATTCATGAGTCCTTCAATGATAGCATCTCCTGCAGACTTATCACTGGGATTCACGTGTCATATCATTTACTGCATGGTAACATTTACAGCCATGGCATCATACCACCATCACCATTTTCTTCCATAGAAAAAGCTAACAAAAATAAAAACAGGAAAACTTTGGTTAATTTTTCTCCTGAAGAACGCAGACTATGTTGGGATAAGAGATTACCATCTTTACATCAGGGATTTGTTTACTTGTTTCATTCAAAGTACATGCCCCTTGTATGTGTATAAAAAGTCACCATATTTTTTGTTAACTAAAGTTCCATTTGTGACCTTTCAAACATCCTCACTAGAAAAACATAACTCAATTATACTAAAGTTATTCTGAAAAATGGCTATCAATAAATCTCCATAGCTGTTCTCACAGTTTCTGACCTCCCATCATCTCTTATCTTTGTATATATAATTTAGATAGTCAGCTCCAGGGGTCTTTTTGTAGAAAAAGAGCTGCAGGAGCTCATTAGCATATTGTATGCTAATGAGCTACTAAGCTATTAGTATATGCCACACCCCCTGACATCACCGGAAGTAATGTCAGAAGGGGAAGCAAAAGGGGGAAGGCATCTTCAAAAGCCTCCCCTTCCCTTCCCGGGCTGGCCTGCAGGGGGGGGAATGAAGAGAGAAGGGGGTTAAAGTTTAAAGCCCTTCTCACTAGAGTTGGGCCACAGAAGGAGGAAAGAGGGAAAGAAGAAGAGAGAGGGAAAGAAGGAAGGAAAGAGGGGAAGAAAGAGAAGGAAAGAAGGAAGGAAAGAAGGAAGGAAAGAGAGGATAAAAAGAGAAAAGGAAAGAGGGAAAGAAAGGGAAAGAAGGGAAGAAGGAGGAAAAGAGGGAAAGGAAGGAAGGAAGAGAAGGGAAAGATGGGCCACAGAAGGAGGAAAGAGGGAAAGAAGAAGAGAGAGGGAAAGAAGGAAGGAAAGAGGGGAAGAAAGAGAAGGAAAGAAGGAAGGAAAGAAGGAAGGAAAGAGAGGATAAAAAGAGAAAAGGAAAGAGGGAAAGAAAGGGAAAGAAGGGAAGAAGGAGGAAAAGAGGGAAAGGAAGGAAGGAAGAGAAGG
>NW_015169804.1:138588-147747 GCF_001447785.1 Gekko japonicus | reverse complement strand
GAAAGAGAGAAAGAAAAGGAGGGAAAGAAAAGGAAATGAGTGAAAGATGGCAAAGAGAGGGAGGGAGGGAGGGAGGGAGGTGCCCCCACCACCCCCACGATCCCTTACTTACCGCTTCAGTGGGGGCCGGGGAAACCGGCGGCGGGGCTCTCCAGGCATCTCCCAAGCCGCAGTGCTTCTCTGCAGGCCCGGGGGACCCAGCAGCAGGTCTCTCCAAGCCTCCCCCAAGCCGCAGCGCTTCTACGCGGGCCCGGGGGACCCGGTGGCGGGGCTCTCCGAGCCTCCCCCAACTGCAGCGCTTCTGTGCAGGCCCGGGAGACCCGGTGGTGGCAGCAGCGCTTCTGCACAGGCCTGGGAGACCCGGCAGTGGCGCTCTCCATCCCCCCGAACTGCAGCGCTTCTGCGCGGGCCCCGGGGACCTGGAGGTGGTGCTCTCCAGTCCTCCACCCGGCCGCAGCACTTTCGGCGCGGGGAGCTGGGGGTGAGGCTTGCCGCCGCCACCATTTGCGCAGGCTCCTAGGCTGCCAGAGCGGTGCTTCGGCACGCTTCGGCCCCAAAAGACCCCTGGTCAGCTCTCTGAAGAGATCCTTGGAAAATTCTACATTTGTACAGAACACATTGGCATATAGTTACATACTTTAAATCCAGAAGCCCACAACTAAGTTTTGGTTTATATTACTTAGTGCTGTTGTTCAGTTGCACAGTTGGGTTCGACTTTTCGTGACCCCATGGACCACATCATGCCAGGCCCTTCTGTCTTCCATCGTGCTCTGGACTTTGCTTAATTTCATGTTTGTTGCATCGATAACACTGTCTAACCATCTCATCCTTTGCCGTCCCCTTCTTCTTTGACCTTCAATCTTTCCCAGCATCAGGGTCTTCTCCAGTGAGTGCTCCCTTCTCATTTGGTGGCCAAAGTATTTAAGCTTCAGCTTCAGTATCTGGCCTTCCAGGGAACAGTCAGGGTTGATTTCTTTTAGGATTGACTTATTGGATCTCCTTGCAGGCCAAGGGACTCTCAAGAGTCTTCTCCAGCACCATAATTCAAAAGAATCTATTCTTCAGTGCTCGGCCTTCCTTATAGTCCAACTCTCGCAGCCATACATTACTACTGGGAATACAATCGCTTTGACCATATGGACTTTTGTTGGGAGGGTGATGTCTCTACTTTTTATTATGCTGTCTAGGGTTTGCCATCACTTTCCTCCCACGGAGTAGGTGTCTATTAATTTCATGGCTACAGTTACCGTCTGCAGTGATCTTGGATCCCAGGAACATGAAGTCTGTCACTGCTTCCATGACTTCCTCTTCTATTTGCCAAGGATTGATGGGGCCGAGTACCATGATCTTAGTTTTTTGGATGTTGAGTTTCAAGCCAACTTTTGCGCTCTCCTCTTTCACCCTTTGCAAGAAGCTCTTTAGGTCCTCTTCACTTTCTGCCATTGGAGTGGTATCATCTGCATATCTGAGGTTATTGATGTTTTTCCCAGCAATCTTAATTCCCACTTGTGATTCATCCAGGCCAGCATTTCGCATGATGTACTCTGCATATAAATTAAATAAGCAAGGTGACAATATACATCCTTGTCATACTCCTTTTCCTATGCTAAACCAATCAATTGTTCCATATCCAGTTCTAACTGTCGCTTCTTGACCCTTATACAGGTTTCTCAAGAGACATGTGAGGTGGTCTGGTACTCCCATCTCTTTAAGGACTTGCCACAGTCTGTTGTGATCCACACAATTAAAGGCTTTAACATAGTTAATGAAGCAGAAGCAGATGTTTTTCTGGTACTCTCTTGCTTTCTCCATAATCCATATTACTTAGTGTCCAACTGTAAATCAATATGACAGGCAATGGTTAAAAAATTAATTACTGGCACATGGGTAGCTGTAAACATCACTAGAATCTCATGGGGCAATTTAGCACAGCTTTTAAAAAAGTTTACTCTGATCAGTCTACACTTCTCTACCTACCCTTCATAAAGGTTAGAATCCTTAGTTGTCCTTAGCTGTGCTACTAAAGCAGAGCACAACCTCTTTGGTCCTTCTGAGGCCTTCTTGACTTTGAGCAAACTTCCCAAGACAAAGAAAAACACATACCAAATTATTTCAAGCAAAAGGTCTAAGGTACATTTTGTTCTTTTCGAAATACGCTTTTATGAAAATGCACAGAGTGAAAACATCAATTGTTTGGGTTTTGACTTGGTAACTCGAAATTAGTATTCATGATGGTCTCACTGACAAATGGGGTTATTATCAGCACATGCTGTAAACATAAATCAGATGGATATCAATAAAATTGTATTTTTTGTTTGGTTCTGCCCTTGTTTACGGATTCTCTCTCCTCTTTCTCAGAAACCCATAAATACGTAGGATGCTTTGAAGAGCATGCCACTCAGGTTATTAGCTTTCTTAGGCTACGAGTGGTAACACTGATCATTTTTTGACAATGTATGCCGACAACAAAGGTGTCCTATTGATTAAACTTTTGTTGCTCTTACTCTCCTCTATGCCTTTCATCTCTTTGCCTCAAGACAAATGTAACCATGAAAGCACCTTATTCAAGCAACTGATGTATACAGCATGTAAGGTCAGTGGTAGCTCATGAGGCAAATAACAGGAAGTAAAAATGCTCCATCTCTGAACTAATCAAGGTGGAGGGTCTTCTGGCATCCTTACCAGAAGGCTTCATAAGATGGTGGTAGAGGCATGGAGGCTGCTAACTGAGGATCATGCAAGCATCCGACAGGACACAGTGCATCCCCCGTCGTTGTCCGGGGGGGGGGGGCTGGCAACTAAGGTTGCCAGAGCCCCTGGTTCCATGGGGGGTTTCCAATTTGGGGGGAGCTCCTTCCCATCACCAGCCAGCTGGCCTTCGGGGGGAGCCCCACCCCCAAGAGTGATCACTCAGCCATTACCCACCTTTTCCCAACAGCATTAAAGAGACCCTTTAAATGCTGCTGGGGAGAGGCAGTGGCCATGCGGTTGCACTCCAAGGCCTGAATTCGGGGCTTGGAGCACAGCAGGTGCACGTGGCCTCCCCCCCCCCCTTCCCAGCAGCATTTTAAGAAACCCTTTAAACGCTGCTGGGGAGAGGCAGGGGCTGCCTCTCCCCAATGTGTTGACATCACTTCTGTGTGACATCATCACATTGGGGACATCCCCACCCCCTCCAGTAACACTCCCCAAAGTCCCCCACTGGGCACTTTGAGGGACCTGGCAACCCTACTGGCAACTGCAGTGCTAACAAAGCACACTGGATGCTTCTTCCGAGGCAATAGCCGGTGTGGTGTAGTGGCTTAAGTGTTGGGCAAAGTTCTGGGAGGCCCAAGTTGCAATCCCCACTCTGCCATGGAAGCTTGGACCAGCTAGTCTCTCAGCCTATCCTACTTGACAGGTCTTTTGTGAGGATAAGATGGAGTCGGGGAAAATGATATTGTAATAGTTCCCTATTAAAAAGAAAAGGAGGGTATAAATATCTAAATAAATAAACAAATATCCACTCAACAGTCAAATCCTTAACAGTGCTGAACTGGCAGTCCCCTTGCCATTCACACCTTCTGCTAATGTTGTCTGAGCTCCATCTGCTGTTACCCATTTGTGGAAATCTTTTAACCTCCATCATACCACTTCACGAGCAGAGTACAAAAGTAATACATTCAGCAGAGAATAAATCATTCCCACAATTCCAAAAACGCAACATGTATAACGAGCATCACTAAACTTTTCTTTAATGAGAGCTGGAAAAACACCACCACCCCAGTATGTTTTCAAGGTTTTTTTCCTGTCCTACAAAAAGAGAACATATTCCAGGAAAGGGCACCAGAAATGAAGCTAGAAACTTCAGGGCAAATCTTTATTCAAATCAAGCCATGGGACTTGTTTTGGCAAGCGTGAAGTCCTGTAAATTCTGTATTGTGGATTAGAAGAAATAATTAGCTGTGCCATGAGCTGAATTGGTCATGTGACTTCAAAACTCTCAACTTAAGTTGTCCCATTGAACTGCAGTCACTGCAAAAGAGGCGGATGCAATTAAATGAAAAGATGTGGTGTGCAGCATTATGCATGGGTCAGTCATATCATGCAGTGACTCAGACTCATTCAGTGCCAGGAATGTTTGAGGATTAATTTGAAAATCAAACATTTCAATAGATCAAACATAATAAGAAGCCTGCTGGATCAGACCAGTGTGCAGTGGATTCGGGGTCCACCCAACTGGCCCATCCCCTCCCCACCCAGTTGAAAACTTGGGAGAGGAGACGATCCCTGGCAGTGTGGCGGGTGACATCCGTGGCGTGCAGAGGCTGGTCTGGCAGGCCTTCCATCAGCAAGATTTGGTGCACCAGGACTGGGTCCGGGTCAACGGAGTCAAGTGGGAGGCAGCTCAGAGCATCAGCATGGCCCATGGACTTCGCTGGCCTGTATTGGAGGGTGTATTGGTACGCTCCCAGAAAGATGGACCAGCAGAGGACCCAGGGCAACAACATCTGTGGCATTTGGCAGTCGGGGGCAAGAAGGCCAAGCAGGGGCCTGTGGTTGGTAGTGATGGTAGTGATGGTGAAGGGATGGCCATACAGGTAGTCGTAGAACTTCTTCACCCCAGCCACGATCGCGAGGGCCTCCTTGTCGATCTGGGCGTAGTTCCATTCCACCAATGACAAGGTAGTTCCATTCCACCAATGACAAAGAGTAGTAGGTGACCAGCACCTCCTGACCATCAGGCAACTGATGGCCGAGTATGGTGCCAACACCGTAGGGAGAAGCATCACATGCCAAGACAACCAGCAACGTCTCGTCGAAGTGGGCGAGGATGTCGTTTGATGTGAGAAGCTCTTTAACCACTTGGAATGCAGAGACCTGCCACCGGGCCCACACTCAGGTGGCCTTCTTGTAGAGCAGCGGTGGAGGGGTTCCACAATGGCAGCTTTGTGGGGCAGAAAGGAGTGATAAAAGTTCAGAAGCCCCAAGAATGCCTGCAACTTTGCCTTGGACATGGGGGCCAGGGCATTCTTGATGGCACAAACCTTGTCGGGCATGGGGTGGATGCTATCCACGTCCATGGAGAAACCGAGGAACTCCACCCACGGGACTCCCAGGAGGCACTTCTCCCACTTCACTTTCAGGCCAGCGGAGTTGAATCACTGCAGCACAGCATGTAGACGGGTGACGAAGTTCTCGAGGGGGTTGGACCCCAGGAATTTCTTTCAAAAGAGAGTCCATCAGATTCTGGAAAATTCTTGGAGCCACGCTTACCCCAAACTGCAACCGCTTGACCTGGAAAGACCCCAATGTGTGACTATAGTTTTGGCCTCCGTGGTTGGCTTGTCCACTGGGAGTTGCTGATACATTTGGGCCAAGTCCAGCTTTCCAAAGACTTCGGCCCCTGCTAATGCTGCAAGTACATGGCTGATGAATGGCTCCAGATAAAAGTGGTCTGCCAGTGCCTTGTTGATACTGCATTTATAATCCACACAGATGTGGACATCCCCATTTGGCTTTATTTGGGTTACAATGGGGGTTTCCCAGGTGGCATGGGGAACCGGCTCTAACCAGGGGTCTTTTAATAGAAAAAGAGCTGCAGGAGTTCATTGGATGCTATTGAGCTACTAGGCTATTAGCATATGTCACGCCCCCTGACATCACCACAGCTGGCACAGGGATGCGATGTGGTGACCTTCACTGGTGTTGTCATCGGCTAGGAGCTGCGGTGAGCCGGGCGGTGAACCTGGTGGGCTTCGTCCTCATCAGATGCCTCCAATGCCTAAAATTCCCTTTAAGGAAAATACTTATAAAGTCATACATAGATGGTATTTATACCCCTCGAGACTAGCAAAATTTTCCGCGTCATCGACTAATATTTGTTGGAAATGTAGACAGAAGGTTGGTACGTATTTCCACATGTGGTGGACATGCGGTAAAGCTAAAGAATACTGGGAGAATATTAGTGTGATGTTAAAGGAAATTATGGAGGAATCAGTACCAATGAAACCAGAATTATATTTATTGAACATTATCCCTGAGACATATAAAAAAGAACAGAAAAATTTGTTACTGCATTGTATAATAGCAGCAAGGATAAGCTATGCTAAGTATTGGAAAACAGATAAGATTCCAGATAAACTAGAAATGTTACAAAAACTGTTTGAGGTCGCCGAAATGGATAAACTATCTTGTATATTAAAAGGGAAAGATGAAGTTACTTTTGAGAAAAATTGGGGGAAATTGTATAAATGGAAAGTCTAAAAGAACGGTTAGGAAGAGATTTGATTGATGAATATTGTAACTTAATAAGGCTCTATGCTCGTCTATGTAGAATGGTATAATTAGCACATGTTGTTGGGTGTGGGTGACGGAAAATTAATAAAAATATTATTTTTAAAAAATCATTATAATTCCAGATCCGGTCTTGGGTGGGACATTATCATTTCAGGATTTGAATTTGTGTGGTTTCCAAATTTGTTATCATTATTTCCAATAGGCAGGTGATATAGGTCTGGGGCAACTGTTTATAAAGATAATACCACCAAATCTGCACACAACACAGTCCTCCTTGTAATCTAAAGACCCCCCCCCCAAGTTTCAAGTGAATTGGACGAAGTGTTTCAGTTTTACAGACCTCCGAAGTATATGCCTCTCAGTTCTCTCCACTAATTCCTAAAATGTCTGTAGCTGGAGAGCTCCTGCTGACCAGGCTCTTGGAACTTAAAAACAAGACAAAACCCCAAAAAACCAAAAAACCTGTCTGCATTTACAGAGACAACAACAATTTCTTACCTTTCCACTGAAAACTCTGCGTTTGCCATCCTTTCTTTTTGCAGCATGTTTGTTTCCTTTGACAAAGTAAAAGCATCTTCCTTTCCAGACTGCTCTCCCAATCCCTTTCTCTCAGTCTGCCATTATGGGAGATGGACTAAAGCAAATGACAAGGATGCCTATTGGGAACAATGGGAGAGACCCGCTGCTTGAAGGCCAATTGGATATAATGGGAGAGCCACCAATGCCTATTGACTTGCATAGACTCCAGTGAAATGTGTTACAGCACAGAACAGTTGCAATTAACATATGGAAATAGTTTAGAGAAACCTGTCCTGGGCCTGGAATGACAGCGTCCAGAGTGGAATGACTCCCTGGGAGTAGCATGACAGTCCCTGAGCACAAATAAAATGCTCTGGGATTGGAATGGCAACCCTCAGAGTGGAATGATGGCCTTTAGGACTGGACTCGGTGCTTTAAGGACTGTCATTCCAGTCCCAGAGCAGTGTGAATGGTCTCAGGGACCATCATTCCACTCTGGGAGCTGTCATACTAGGCCCAGCGGGAGGTTTCTCTAAATCATTTCCATATTTTACTTGCCACTTTTCTGTCCTACTGTAATGGAGCCTTTGCAAATCGATTAGCATTTCCGGCTCCCATTATATCCAAAGGGCCTTCAGGCGGCAGTTCTGGGGGAATTTGGGGAGGTGGACACCAAATGACACCAAAATTGCAGGGAATAGGGTTCTGCCTGTCCTTTAAAGAACCTCCAAATTTCAAACATATTAGACCAAGAGTTAGAATTCTACAGGGCCATGAACAAGGTGCCCCTAGCATAGAGTTGCCAGGTCTGAGTTGGAAGATGCCTGGAGACTTTGGGGGTGGATCCAGGAGAAAGCAGGGTTTGGGGAGAGGAGGGGCCTCAGCATGGTCCAATGCCATAGAGTCCACCCTTCAGAGCAGCCATTTTTTTTTAGAGGGGAGCTGATCTCTGCCAGCTGGAGATCAGTTGTAAAAGCAGGGCATCTCCAGGTCCCACCTGGAGGCTGGCAGCTCTGCCCTAGCTCTTTGTTTCCCCAGCCCCTGACAAAGCAGTGAACAAGTGAAAACAGCTAGTCTGCAGATTGTCTCCAAAGGTGAGTTGGCTGGAGGTCCTCTGTGCTCCTCCCTTGCAAGGATCTAATTAGAAGAGACAAATGTCATTGTCCATGAAATCAATAGACTCAGAGAAAAAGCCAAGGCGTGCTGCTTTCTTGGTAAGTCTCAAACTCGGGGGGGGGGATACCAACACGGATTGGTGTGGGGAGGAAGGTTTCATTATAGCAACAACCCTGGATTTGTATTATCATTCTGGGAAATCACTGTATTGACCTGAACCAGTCACTTCTGTGTATTCCAGACTGTCAACCTAGGAGCCAACTATACAATGGCTGCCGCACCTTACCTGCTTTCATACCATAAAGATTCTTGCACTGTGGAGGCAGCTGCTGCTGAAGCACCTTTTTTAAAAAAATGTGTCGAGCCAATCAATAGGCACCATGTTAGAGTTCCCCTCTCTAGGCAGTGGGGAAATCGTAAGACTTGATCTGCTACTCACTTTTGCCTAAAATAAAATCCTGAGCCCAATATGGAGGTCCCCACTTGAGAGAAATGGCTGAGGGAAGCAGAAGGAGTTTGGACAAGACCAGCAATATTTTGTGGGGTAGAGTGGGGTGCTCCACACAGATTAACATTATCTGGAGAAGTTAGCCTAGATGTGTGGATGTGCCCACCCTAGATGGCGGCCAAGTACCTGGAAACAAATGCGAAACGGCTAAAACACAAAACAAACTGTGAACGCATTAAATATGCAGTTCAAGCTGAAATTTCCTTAAAGAAGATACCAAATAAATCAATAGCTTGTAGTTTCTTGTAGCATGTAAGAATAAATGACATTTCAGCAAAAAACGGCAGCCTTGCAACCAAGCCATTTCATGCCTCAGAACTTTTTGCTGTCTCAGAGACCAGAGAGGTCCGGACCCAAGCCCTTGAATTTGAAATGTTTAGAAATACTGGTAAATGAGTAAGTGTAGATCACAGCCTACCTCAGCACTCCATTTTGCAAAACTGTTAATAAACTGTGTGCTGGTATGTCTGAGACAGCGTTATGTTATGAAGCTTGAAATGTACTGAAGCGTGTTTCAGAAGGGACTTCCGCCCGCGACTGGGAAACTGCCTGCTCTCCTCCTTGCTTTGCTCTCTTCCTCAGTTTGAAAAGCATCAAAAGAATGTCACGCAGCTCCCAGAGGAAAGCTGGGTTAAAACTCTGTCTTTTCAATGAGACAACACCAGAATGTTTTTGTTTCTCTTTGTTTTGTTTTTTAAAAATAAAATGGAGCCATTTACTCAGAGGTAAATGCATGC
>NW_015169804.1:84528-138520 GCF_001447785.1 Gekko japonicus | reverse complement strand
ACCCCGCCCAAGGCCCTCCTGACTGGATCTCTCCACCTTGTCCCTCTGTAGATTGTCCAGAATTCTGATCTCCAACTCTGGACAATTTTCAGTGCTTTCCCGAGTGGCATCTCACCCTTCTAAATCCATTAAAATCAGTGGGTTTAGAATAATATATTTGCTTTAGAAGGCACTGTCAGTTTACTCCAGATCAGGGTCATTTCGTAGAAAAAGAGCAAGGGGGACTCATTAGCATAACTCATTAGCATATGCCACACCCCCTGACATCACCGGAAGTGTGTCCTCCCCACAGCCGGCGGCGACCTCCAGCGGGCAGCAGCAGGGAGCTCCAGGCCCCGCCCTCCCGCACCTCACCCGGGGGGATGGCGTCCCCCCGCGTCCCCCCCAAATGACCCCTGCTCCAGATTATTCCAGATTAGTGACTGGGGGGGGGGAGAGCGGATTTTAAGAATACAGGAGTTGACAATCCCAGTTATCCATTTACTGATTTTGAAACCTGAAGGTTAAAAAGTTATGAATAAGGGTTATAGATGAAACTGAACATATGATGGATTACAAAATTCCATGTCTTCTTCTGCTCATCACCAGCCCCCCTCGTTTCCCTTTCCACCCACCCATCGACCAGTGTGTCCCCCCACCTGACTTTGTAGCCTTCCCTGCTCACAAGCCTTCAAACCACCTGTGCTCACAACCTCCTACACCACATTCATGCCCATTCCCTGACAGCATTGGTTGGTACATGAAGCTGCGGCGGCCACCAGGAGTGCTGCCATTCTGTGCCTCCCACATACATTTCCCCAACAATGCTGGGAAGTTGAAGTATGGGTGGTGGAGCACTTGTAAATCAATGGGCAGGGATGGGCAGATGGACTGGAGGCCAGGGAGGTACAAGTGAGGGGAGGGCTCAGTTACAGTGGGCCCCACCAGAAGCTCTGGGCCCTGACCGTTGCCCAAGGTATGTTGACACCAGCCATGGTGATGAGAGCTGCAAATGAAAGCAAAAAAAAAAAAACTTTTTAAAAGGCAAAGATGTGACCATAAAATCTGGGGTGCAAAATGCCAGGCAAATGTTACAACAATGCAGACTGATGGAATTAGTACATTGGAGAGATGCTGGACTTCCCTTTTTGGCAATGGACTCTTGTGTTCACAACTTACTTCTAAAATTGGCTATTTTTATTATGATACATAATGAAACGTTATAGGAGATTTTAAATGAACTGTTGCATGAATTAAGAAAAATCAATCCTTTTCCTTTTTTAAAATGTATAATGTATAAATCCTATGCAATGATACGGTCTCTGTGTAAGAGATGTATATAGTATCATCTTGCCTTTCAGTTATATGCATGTATAGAAAAGTAGAATTTGCATTAGAAGTGGGGAAAGCCTTTTTGGTTCTTTTTTCTCTTCAGCCTCTTGGGTAGATAAAATGCGGCTTCAATAGGACTTTGTCAGTCCATGGAAATATTAAAGACCTCATGTGAATTTCTCAAATGCAATGAATTAGTAAGGAAATGAGCAAACGTGTAGGATGACATTTATTTTGACAATACAGATTTGGTTTTCATTATTTATAACACTTTGCACTTGTCAATGCCCTGCACATACATTTTTTGAAAAAAGCAATGAAGTCAAGTATTATTATTTGTCATTTCAGCCTCTCCTCTGTTAAACCTTTGCGACAAGTGAAGAAGAGAGTGCCATTTCAACTCAAATTATTAAAGTGGGAGGATTAGTGAAGTGCAGATTAGCAAGTTTATTTTTGAGCAGCGTATTTTAAATCATTCTGTTAATTCCTGGAGGTGGGGTGTCAGCACTTTCCACGGTGCATTTGCTGCAGTGTCCTTTTCCTTCTCCGGAACAATGTGAGTGTTTTGCTCCTGCTTAGAGCATAGACCTTTAACACGGCTGTCCTGAGTAGAGCTGGACCCTTCTAAAAACACTGTCTTCAAAGGATGTAGAAGGGCGTAACTCTCCTTCAGATAACATGGTGTCACAAGCAGATCCCAGCTCTCTACTGTCCGCAAGGACTGCTGCATGAGTTATAGCTTCAGTTTGTATGTGTAATGTACACATTGCGCATGGAATGTATGCACTGAAACAGTGACACTGGAGAGAGACTAACACAAGTTCCTAAACCTGGATAGTCAATAATTGGTTGGAATCTTCTACTGCATTTTTAGTTACTTTTTTTAAAAAAAAACTTGTTTGTAAGCACAGAAATTTATTTTTTGTTATCACCTCAATATCTGGCTTTGTATCATTTGGAAGAACATCTCAAACAATATACTCTATTCAAGGGACACCTCTTTAACAAATATCATTTTTACTAAATTATTTTATTGAAAATATATTTTCTACTCTATCTTTCTAACGACAGGTCTTCAAGGCAACTTAACTTCTCTTTTAAAGCAATTGTTATTGTACTGTTTTACTTATGAGCCCCCTTCAGGAGGTCTCTGGACAAGCAGCATATACATTGTGGGCTCCATGGGCGTAGAGGATCCACAGGTAAGGAAATAGACACCGAATACCTTGATTTTAGGAGTAAAGAGGCCACAGCTTTTATTCATTACAGTACACCATAAGAGCATTGATGCCGCCTAGGGACAGATCCTGAATCAGGCAAACAGCTTGCTGCTCAATGAACCCTGCACCCCCAGCCCACCTGTTAAGATGGTACCAAGAAATGGTAACCCTTTTGGGAGCCATGTGGGTTCCCTTGTCTCCTGGTGGTGAGAGCCCCCAAGCTGGGCATGCTGTAGAATTGGCTCTACCCCAAGACCACTAGGGGAGTCCCCAGGACCACGGGATGTGGGCCAGCAGGCACCACCACCCTAACCAATGAGATCCATCCCATGCCCAAACTACCACAAAAGCTGGGGGAATGTCCCCCCCCAGCCTCCTGCCAGTGCTCCTATGCTTATAGCCAACCAAGCAACCTGTACCATATGTCATGCAGCCACAAATCCATGCCCCATTCTGAGATGTAACTGATGTCCAGGTGGCAAATGACATACCCACCCAATGAGCCCACTACTCACACTGCTACATTGCACATTTTTCTCCTGGCCACATCCACTTGGGCAGGCGATATCACTCTGCACCTTTTGTAGTGCTCAAGGAGACAGGACCAAATCTGGCAAGTATTAAAGAGCCAGATGTGATTAGTATTTCAGTCTGCTGTGATGGAGTGTGTCAGGACCACCCCTTTCTGTGCCAGGAGATCATTTTCCCCCAGTTGAATTACCAAAGCATCAGGAGGTTCCTGCTCTGACACCTGATGTAACAAAGTGGAGAGGAGAGAAGACCAGTGCATTTCCCAGTGCCCCAATCGAGTGTTGCACAGAGAGCTGTTGAGACCTAAAGCTCCCTTGACGGACTGCACTTTTTAAGAGGCTTCAAAGTGCTGTACATACAATTACAGGACTGTGAAGGGTTAATTCTTCACAGAGCCAGAGATCCTTGAGTGACAGGCTGCTCCAGGCAATCTGATTGGTCAGCATTAGCTGAGCAGAAAGGAAGTCTTGTGAAAGCTGGATGCTGAGGAAGAGTGACTCAGGTTCCTGCCTTAACTGTGACAGGACATGTATTGAGACCATCTAAGACTAGTCCTTACAGAAAAGGGTTTAGTGCTGACAAAGTCAGAATTCATCCGTGACTGAATATAGTCTTAATTCAGCATTGGCTGAGAGCAGTTTGGATAGTCTAATACTACAACAGTTCATAGAGTTCTTTAGGACGAGCAAGGATGGGTTAACTTAAGGCCAATTTTATTTTTGTGGTGTAGAGATGCTACTGTGGTATTTTGGTGTTTTGGGACTATAAAGAGTACTTCTTCTGATACATTGGTATAACTGGCTTCGTACAGACATAACAGCAGACTTCTGTTGACTTCCTATGGGCACGAACATAGCTTGTTTGCTAATTAGGTGGCTGGTGGGTGGGAAGAAGGAATGCTACTACCTTCTTCTAGATCAGGCCTTTCTTTTGAAACAATTCTGCCTATTGCAAAATGATCTAATGCTGGAATATATGGGGAAGCATAAAAAACCCACTAGTAGAGATAATTTTGGGCTGTAAATTTGCAGTGGATTATAGAGCAAGAAAAAAATCACCCAATGGTGTCTGATTATGAATGGGAAAACAGAGAGTGAAAAATGTAAATCTTGACACCATGCAGATATATCTGATGAGGACGCGATAGGCATGCAAACCTCTACTTCTCCCTCACACTAAAACTCTCAAACTCTGCCAAGCTCCCCCTATATGTTTCCCTTAATTGTCACTGATATATTGGTTTGAAGCGCCAGGTTACATCATATGGATGCTGTATATTTTCCACTCAGATTCAAAAATAACATATTTATTCTACTCCATTAGTGTATTTTAATAAGCATTGCTTTAGGGACACCATGCCTGCCAATTTAGGTTTGTGAGACTGTCAACAGAATTTACATGCCTAGAAAAATGTGATACAACATTGCCAGAGTAGCTGCTGCCTGTCAAATGTGGTTGTCATAAAGAAATAAAACCTAGAGAAGCTCAACCAGCACTGAATAGAAGATGACAGAATGGCGTTTCCCTTTTTTTTTTTAAAGCAAATGTAAAAGCAGGGACCAGAAGCCATATGGTTCTCTGCCAGAAATTCTCACTTATGTCAGGCATACTATGAGGCCTTCTGTGTATACATCAGACTTTCTTCAGAAGTTGGACTGAACAGCATCCTCAGAGTCCTAGCATATAGAACCATTTGGGAATGGCACAGATCAGCACCAACTGTCTCAGTTTTAGAAGTGATTGATTAATTTCAGGCTTTATTCTCAAACCCGCCTTTTCAGTGGTGCTGCTATAGTTAAAATAAGGTTCAGGACCACTTCCGAACAATCCAACCAAGTTGAAAGGCCAACCTCTATATTCTGTATCGTGATGGGGACAATACTGGGGTTTTAAACAGATGAACAGATTTTCCTTATTGTGTTTCTTTCTTTGTTGTGGTTTCCCAAATTCACTTTGTTCCTCTGCAATTCACATTTAACCAAGATAATTTCTTGAATTAATTCTGGAAGGGGAAAATGTGCAGATTGATGCAGCTTCCAGCCCTTCCATTAATTTGCATGCTTATTTAGATATTTATACTTTGCTTTTCTCCCCAAAGCAGCTTATAATGTCACTCTTCCTTCCCCCATCTTATCCTCACAATAACAACCCTCCGACATAGGTTAGGCTGAGAAAGAGTGACTAGCCCAAGGTCACCCAGCAAGCTTCCATGGAAGAGTGGGGATTCAAACCCAGGTCTCCCAGATCCTAGTCAAAGGCTCTAAGTGTTAAACTGCCCCTTGTACTCCATATTACCTTTGCTGACATGCACCTTGATAAAGTGCCACCCCAAAGCCATCTGAACATGATGGTTTTCTTGCCACGGTTTACTGATGAGCACTTGCACTCCTGGGAATTAGTGAAATTCTACACATAAAATGTCTGGGACATAATTGTATGGACAATCTCATAAAGCTCCTTGTACATCTGTAAAGTACGGGGAGGGAGACGAGGAACTTCAAGTTGTAGCCCACTTCAGTTACACAGCCCTGTGTACGGAAATAAAAAGAGAGGATTTCCAAAGCAATCATTCTGCTTTGGAATTTTGGATTTGGAACCCACATCAGGTCATTTGGAGCTCTAAAATCTGGGAAGAAATTTTGGAATCATCAGCAGTAGGGTGTTTTGTTCTCTTTAATTTCCCAAGAACAATCAAATGTTTATACACACGTCACACTCTCCATCGCGCAGGGAGGGCGCTGGCCGAGGGGCAGGCTCCAGGGTCCCACATTCTGACTAGGATCCAATGCTCAACCCCAGATACTGAAGCCACAGGGGAGGGTTACCTCACCTATCCCCTGGGCTTCTCCTCGCTCCTATTCACAAGTTAATGGGGTGTGGTATCTCTCCCCCCCCCAATTTCTCATCCATCACAGGTGCCAAGGATGATCCTGCTCGGTCAGTGTCTTTACTCCTTTTTGGATCCTCCCACCTTTCTCCTGCCCCTCCCTCCGGCCCGTCAGAGGAGAGTGGCCATTGGACTGGCTCATTCCCTGTCCCCTTCTGTGCACTCCCATCCCTCTTCCTTGCAGTCAGGCCAGCATCGTTATGGATGTCAGCCACACCCTCCCAGGTGCCCTCCTTTGGCTGCTGGGAACTCCTAGCTGGTCTGCAGGGTAGGAGTCCGGGTCCTCCAGAGTAGCCTCTGTGGTTCCCCCCTTCCTTCTGGCATCAAAAGATGGGGACTCCACCATCCTTGACCACCGTATCTGGGCTTGGGCCCATCCCCCGCTTCCCCCCACGGCCATCGGTTGTGCTCCTTCTGCCGGGTGGTGCTCCTCATTGAGAGCTGGCATTCCCTTGACTAAGAGAAGGAGTGGCAGGAGGGGTGCACTGTTCCTCCCCTCCTGACAATACACTTTAAAAATAATCTGTCATATGGACACAGGACATTTATCACTTCATATTTGAAAATCTGGGATACTTTCCCATTCTTGCAGTTTAGTACTATTTTACAAAACTTACTCCACTATTTTAAGAAGATGAAATATAAGTAAAGGACACACAAGAGCTCGCAAGAAAGATCTCTCACACACACACCCCGTATTCTCTCCCAAAAGCATTTCCTTTTTGCCTCCTCCTGGCAACCCCCATAGTCTCTCCCCTTTCTCTGCTTACTTCTCTCCTTCCCACCCCCCCAACCAACCTACCTTTTATCTGCTCCCCATGGCAGCCTCTTCCCTTTTCTTCTCACCCATCTACCCTTTTCTGTTATCCCCTTTTCAACTTCTCATCCTTTTCACCTCATCCTTTCAAAGGTCTCATCCTTCCCTCCCATCTTTTATTTTTTTTTTCATTGCCTCCCCTACACACACACACACACACACACACACACCTCTGACTGACAAAAACTGAAGCTTGGAAGTCTTGGCAATATGTTGTGGTTACCTAGAAATCCCAAAATGGCCGCTGACAGCTCAAAATGTAGTCATGTGAGATATCATGGGTCATTCATTTCTTATAGTCACGGGCATCACTTCTATTAGTTTGAGTTTGTTTTAAAAAACAAACAAAAAACAACAGCATATATTTTGTAGTCTTCAGATTTTTCTGCAAAGCCAAGTTTGTAGGGAACTCCCCCCCCCATCTGTCTCTGGCTCCATTATATGGATTTTCTGATCCATACTTTGATACTGGACTGGATCCCGCCTAACAGTGCCATTACCACTGAGCTCCCACCTCTCCCCAAATGCCACCCCCCAAACTCCATCTCCCAGATCTGCATGAATTTCCCAACCCAGAGCTGGCAAAACTAAGGGGGCTGCTTGTAAGCAAGGTAAGGCTCGTATCATCATCCAGGATGGGTTGTAGATCATTACTGATGTGTTGGACTGGTTTGAGTCTGGAGTTGAAGGAAACTGTCAAAGGTGTTCCGTTGCTTATGTTGTAGTAAACAAATGGAAGCTTTTATTGTCTGCAGAACTCAACAGTACTGTGCAGAAACAAAACACTAATACTTTTCATAAAATAAATCTCATGAAAAAAATATCCCTATAATCTAATAAAGGAGAAGTAATAATGTGGATATTTGGTTACACTTTATAATGCTATTGAAGAGTTCAATGTAGTTTCATCACTACACACATAGGAGGTGTCAAGTAAGTGTGGATATACAAAATTAACCATTCTTTTAGATTTATATATATATCCATTCTTGTAAGATATAAATCCTTGAATATAACAGTATGACAAGTTTATTTCTTTAATTAAAATAAGTTCCTGAACAAATCATAACTTTCACTTTGCGTTTCATGGACTTTAGAATGGCGGCATGAACTGAAAGAAGTTTGAGTTTCTTTCACATTAGCTTATTCATTGATTGTGTGTGCATGTGTGTGTGTGTGTGTGTGTGTACAGAAGATGAAAAAAATAGAAGCAAATAAGAGGCAAGAAGAAATACAAGTTGTGTAGTATGAAGATCTTGGCATAAGTTCAGGAGCAATGTGCTTGACAGACTCCTAAATCACACCTGAAGATGCTGTTGTGGACCAGCCAGGGCTCAGGACAATGAGGACTCCTCAGAGGAGGAGGGGCCCTGTGTAGCCAGCCCACAGTCAACAGCAGCCGACCAGCTGGGAAATGAGGTTCAGGTGTTCCCTGACTTGCAGCCAAGAGTTGGTGCAGAATCACTTCCACCCTCCAGCTCTGATCTGGCAGTCAAAGGCTAGCCACCTGCCCCTGTTTCCCCAGGGTCACAGCACCCTTAGAACATTGTAGGAGAAAGCTCAGAAAATACTTACAGGCTAGACGTCAGAGTGTACGCCTCGCTGCTCAGTGCCAGCTGCCTGCTGACAGTCGATATGTCTTTGCAGGATCTTCACTGAGAAGTTGGCTGTGTACATGCAATCTCAGCCAGTGGCTATAAAGACTCACAAGGGGAGCTCATGGGTATGGCTGCAACATGTTTGCTGGATGCTAACCATGTGGAAAACTGCCTGGATTGATATTTGGTAACCTGACTCTTGGACTGCTTTGACATTGAGCTTCCAAAAATCCCTCCAGCCTTGTTTTTACTGATGCTATAACTTGACCTTGAAAGCCTGTTCCAGTATCATCCTGACTCAGAACAGATGCTTTGTGCTGTTCTGCAACATGCACAGTTCCCATGTAAATGATATGGGAGATACTTTTGCCCTTATCTATGGACAGAAGAAACACATGGGTGTGGGAGCATAATCTGACTAGTGAGAGAGGGAGGCAATTTTTTTGGCTTTTTTAAATTTGAATTTTTTTTATTTCGTACAACGAACAAATACACAAGCATGAAACAGATTACAAAGATTAGAAAGTAAATAAGCAATACCAAACATCAGGTCTTGCAACTTACAAACATCCTTAATATGGCATTTCAGGTAAATCCTTCAATTTGGGGGGGGGGCACTCCCATCTGCATCAAGTAGTTCAATATCATTGGCCACACTTCTACAAAATTTGAGAAAGGAGCATGATTTTCATGTTATATGTAATTCTTTCCATTTTGTATATCTCCCATACCTTACATTGCCAGATATGAAGCGTAGGTGCATTTGGGCATTTCCAGTTAGCTGCTCTAGATGTTTTGGCACCTATTAGAAGGTATGAGGTTATTTCCGGTCATCCCACTTATATGGCCAGGCTGTTGCTTTGGAGAATCCTACCCATCTGTGGAGTAATATGGAATTAGCCAGCTGTTTAAGGGTTGAACAAGTATTTTGGGATGTCACTTCAGATTAGCCAGGAGAGTGGTCGTTGTTTTGACTGCTCCGCAATGTTTTTGGTTAAATTAGGGAACTAATTATTCCTGATCCTAAGGAGTTGTTAGGTCCTACCTGGGGTTGCAGGGGTTAGATGTTTATAGCTGAGGTGGATTCGCAAGTGCCCTGAGGCATCTGAGGAGGGGGGAGAGAAATTCCTCAGTGCTCAACTCTAGCAGTGTGCATAAGGAAATCCCCAAGCTGAAGATATACATGGAAATTGCTAGGTCAGATCAGTACAGTAATTCCCCAGAATGGGAATACAAATATAGGGTTGTTGGTATAATGAAACCCTCATCCCAAAACAATCCATTTTTTTTTTCATGTTCAGGTGCTTACCAGCAATGTGTGCTCATCTTTTTCTTTGATTCCACCAATTTCTTGGGCAATGGCATCTTTCCCTTCCAATCAGATCCTTGCAGGGAAGGAGGACAGAGCGCTCCCAGCCAATCACTTTTGTAGACAAGCTGCAGCAAGCTGCTATCCCCTACACTCCCTAATTTGTAGACATACCTCTTCATAGTTCCCTTCTTTTCCTCTCTGCAAGTAGGTTGGCTGGGAGCACCTTGTTTGATGACCTGTATAATTGGAACTTTTGGTCCAATTCATTTGAAACTTGGATGATCTTGGGAGGATAGGCAATCTTCACTCTTCTGGAATTTTGGTGTCATTTGGATGCAAAACAGCCACTCCAGCCCCACCCATTAAAAAATCCTCCATAGGGAGCAATGGAAAATTGGTCAGTCTTCTTCCTCACTTTGTAAAAGAAGCAGACCACAACAAGGGCCATGGCAAATGCAGAGTTTTCAGCAGAAAGGTTTTAAAAAGTCAGTTAATGGCTGTAATAGTAGGGAAATGGAATTAATACAGACACATTTTTGTCTGTGGACGGTACCATTGTGCCCCCCCCCCAAGGAATCAGTGGGGAGAATTGAGCTTTTGCCAAGACACATCTACTTCAGGGGCCTGTAACATTGAACTCCTTTGCTTCAATTCAATTGAAAATTGGGAGGTCTTTAGATCAGGAGGAGGCGTACATACTGTGCAAATTTGGTGGAATTATCTTTATAAACAGCTGTCCCAAACCCTCCAGTAGATTCCCAATGGAAAGTAATGGTCTTGTAGCTCTGGAATAATTTAAAAAACCCCTACATGGATTTGAGTCCTGAGCCAGTAATGTCCTACACAGACACAAGAATTACAGGGGAAAAATCCTGAACCCCAGATACTAAATTATAACAACCTTTATACTGGACATCATCATTTTGTGGTTGATATGAGCAGCATCTCTTGGGACAGGTTTAGTGCAAGTAAGGAAAAGTGAGGTAAGGTGGCTGATTATGTTGAGTGGGATTGCTCAAACACTGGCAGCTCAGTTGGGCAGCCTTTTAGGGAACCCACATCAAGAGGGTATGTGAGAGTTTAATAAGTGGCACCATTCTGTTGTTGATGAATAAACCCACGTTTGATCTATTTTACTGTCCATCATCTTCATTTCAAGGAGTGGCAATTGAAACTACTTTTCTGATCTCTTTATGAGATTTCTTTCTTTCTTTCTTTCTTTCTTTCTTTCTTTCTTTCTTTCTTTCTTTCTTTCTTTCTTTCTTTCTTTCTTTCTTTCTCTCTCTCTCTCTCTCTCTCTCTCTCTCTCTCTCTCTCTCTCTCTCGCTCTCTCTCTCCACTAATCCAGACCATTTCAGTAACCTTTGACTCTTAGAGCTAGGAGAGTTACTGCAGTGTTGAATGGGCCATGTAAGAACATTATGTCAACAAAACACTTTCAAAAATATCTCAGTCATCATTCTGAAAAAGAAAATATTCCACAAGCTATCCAAATTTCCCAGTTTTCCATTTCAAGCACTGAAGAAAATACTGGTCTAAAAAAACCCATACAGTTCTAGCACAACACACAGACACACACAATTTCACATCTCTATGTTTAAGCAGAGTAAAAACCTGCAGAAACATAGTAACACTGAAAGAACCTTCATCACATCCCTGAACAATCTCTGACCATTCGTGATGCTAGAGGCAGACAATGTTCTCAAAAGGACTCTCTCAGCCCCACCTACCTCACAGGGTGTCTGTTGCGGGGAGGGGATGGGAAAGGTGATTATAAGCCACTCTGAGACTCCTTTGGGTAGTGAACGGTGGGGTATAAATCCAATCTCCTCCTCCTTCCACCATAGAACACATACAGACACTTTTGCACAATGCAGAACCACAGAGCTAGGAGGATAAAAAAAAAAACTATAATGGATTTACATGGTGCACCCAAGGCTTCCCAGGAGAAGATTTTGAGGTTCCACTGTGGGAGTGAGGCATCCACACAGACAAAGTCCACACTGCTGTACAATACAACGTGTTTGTATTGCTGTCTCTATGAGCAAAAGAAGCATTTTTCAAGGGAGCAAACACAAGAAGAACTGAAGCTACATCAATAGGCAGGACCATATGCCCCACAGTTCAATGGAAAGCAGTAATGGAGTTAGGAAAGGTTAAGGAGATGGCACATGAGTTCTACACTAGGAAGATGTCAGCATGATCACCATAGCATCTCAGAAGGCACCCTTGTGTCTCTCACAGGTCTTTGCTCCTAGGGCACTGCTGTTATGGCATCTGGCATCAAGGGGGAGAAAGAGAGAATGTAAGTGAGGCAGTCATTTCTACTGAGACACCAATAAAAAAAGGCTGGGCTCTCTTTGCTTCCCTGCGAGCAGGGGACGTTAGAGAAAGGAACATGGGTGGCAGGAAGGGAATGGTTTGGGGCTTGTGCAGGGCATTGGGAGTTCATCTCAAACCTCTTTACATTCCCAACTAAATAATCAGGAGCATGATGGAATCCAAAATTTGGAATTGGGCTTGTGAAAATATATATTCTGATCTTTTTTTCAAAAAGCAAAAGGGCCCGATTCAATGCGGCCTGATATTTGCAGGGCCAGGTGGGGGAGGGAGGGAGAGGTGGCCGGACACTGGATGCGGGTGGGGTCACTGAGCAGCATGAAAATCAGGACTCCCCCCCCTTCCCATGGACCAATGGCAAGGTGCCAGAATGGCCAGGGGTGCGGTTTCGAGGGGAAGAGGCCAGCCACTCGGCTTCCCCACCCTATCCTTTGTCCGGCCATGGAGCTGCTTACCCACCCATCCCATCCTAAAGAACGCTTTTGGGAACTGATTATGTATAAAGATCTATCAAGGGTGGAAGGGCTTCTAATGTCCTGGCCCCACTGGTGGACTTCCTGATGGCACCTGGTATTTTTGGCCACTGTGTGACAGAGTGTTGGACTTGATGGGCCTTTGGCCTGATCCGACATTGGCGTCTCTTATGTTCTTATGTTAAGGGGGTTAAAATGACATCAATACAATAGTTTGAATTTGTTTGCCAATTAGAGTAGCTTGATATTGTATATGCTTTCTTTCTCGTCGCAACTGTCTGGCGGCAACAGCATAGGGCTGGATCCATTGATGGATTTTTTTAAATAATATAATTTTTATTGATTTTCTTACTACACACTACAAGACTAAAACTACAAAAGAGAGTAACAAGGTACTTTGATAAGCTATTCATACGCTTTAGATATATAGCTACATGTTAGAAGTTACATTCAGTTCTTTAAATTCTAATAAAAGTATTCAAATAGAAAGAACAAAAAGGCATTATTGGTAATATATCACATCTGGTTGATAATATAAATTCATTAAATGTCAACATAGGCAATCTCAGATCTTCACTTAGGTTTCTTCTTAGCTTTACTTTTCTTTTTCTTTTGCCAGGGGAGATATACTTTAAAGGTTTTAGGAGCAGCTTCTCCTAGGTTGGAATCCGAGTCAGTCAAAGATTTAATTCAAAGACACAGAAGTAGCTGTAGAGGATGAACTATTGGTATCAGATTTCTGTTGTTCGCAATTTTTTCCCGTTGCCTTCCCTTTCTCTGCTCCATTTCTTTGGTCGGGGTTTGTTGTTTAAGAAAAAGTTCTGCTTTTAATAAAGAGTCAATCTTTTCCTTCTTCTCATTAAAGTTGAATATAAGTACTTCTGGAAAAATCCATCTGTACTGGATATTGTTCTTTTGGAGAAATGCTGTAATATTTCTATATTGTTTCCTTTTCTTACGTATTTTGTATGGAACATCTTTCAATATTTTTATCTCCTCTTCTGGAATTTTGACTGTTGCTGCTGTGGATGCTTTAAGTATTAAGTTTCTTGTTGATCTTTTTGCAAATTTCACAAACATTTCCCCTGGGAGATTTTTTTTTAACAAACTCTGAATAGGTTCTGTAAATCATATCAATATATGCTTGTATTAATTCAGGTTTGTTATTAATCAAGGGGATCATTGTTTCGCTTATGATTTCTCTTAAGTTCTCATCCTTTTTCTCTGGCACCCCTTGAAATCTCAGGAGATAGAGAGATCTTTCCACTTGTAGCTGTAATAGTTGTTGCTTTTCAGAAACTCTTTCTTTTTCTGAAATGTTCATTCTTTGATCTATTTCTTTGGTCTTAATTTCAACCTTTTTTTTGGCTGACTTCTCTGATTTGACTGTAGTTTCAAGCTCTTTCTGTAAAATATCAAACTTCTGGTTGAGGTTCATCAGCTGGTCCAGCAGAGGGTGCATGGCTTCAGAAATTGCAGTGGCTATCTCGCTGGTGTTTTCCGGTCTTGTGACTGGTGATGCTGTGCTGGTATTTCCTGAAGAACCTCTGCCTCTGGATGCCATTTCCCCCCCTCGCTGAGACATTGTTTATATTTGGTAAGAGTTCATAAAAGTTCTAAGATCTTTTCTATGCTGTAAATAATTAGACCAGATGTATCCGCTCTGAATAGGGTGGTTAATAGCTTAAGCCCGGCATGCTTCTTTACACTGAAATTTCACTACAGGGTAGGATTCTTCCTCCATGAGCCCCCCCCTTCTCTTTAGAGCTATGGCATTTCACTGAGCCAGTATTTATTCCTCCACCCTTTTTGTATAAGTCTTTCTTTTTGAAACTTAACTCACAGTTTCTTTAATCGCTGGATCGCTTTGTCATGTAGAATATTCTTTTTAGTTAAGTCCTTGTGCGCTTTGGTCCGGTAATGTCTCTGAGTGCCATTGCTGGCCTCCGGACAGCAGGACCTTTCAGTGCAAAAAGGAGCTCACTTCCCCCAAGCTGGAACTTCGGGAGCAGCCCCTTCGGCACTCCAGGCTAGAAGCTCCCTTCAAAAGCTTCATGGGGAGGTCGGGACCAGCTGATCTCCCTCCCTGCTGCCCCGATCCGACTCACCCCCGTCAGAGCTCAATGGGGTGCGATCATTGCGAGTCGCCGTCCAGCGGAATCTCCCATTTATGGAAATTGGCCTGCTTGCCATTTCCTGGATATGGGGACCACCTTAAGGGGTCTTAGTGTGAGGGCTATTGGGAGCAAGCCTGCTCAAGGACTACCAGCACTTGCCTTCACAACCAGATGGCAGGGGAGAACATGAAGGGGCAGTCATCCATGTGATCTCCGGCAACCTGCCATTCTGCAATCTTCACACAGGCCTGCTGGCTGGGTTACGGGGTACATCAGCTGGCGTGGGGTCAGCTGATGCACTGGATTCGATGAACCCATGCTGTGCCAATGCTTCTTACAGCTGTAATCAATAAAGTTGTGGCCAATTTAATCCACATATTTTCCAAAACTGTTGTGAGTGTGGTTATTTCATAATGGTGTCAGAGGCATCTGGCAGGACCTCTCCATCCCACATAAGAGCTGGAACAGCAAAATTTCAAAATCTCAGTATACTAAGCTGCATTCCGTGTTGAGTTAGGTAGATGTTGATAGATATTGGCATAGCATTCGCACTGTTGGCCTGCCCCTGGTGGAGGCATGGCTGTAAGTGGCTTTTTTCACTCTGGCAACATGCGCCTATGCGCATAGGCGCAGCAATGTGGCTTGTTTGTGGCTTTTAGTGTGCACACTTCCAGGGAGTGGGATCAATGCGCTCTCCAGAGTTTACTACTCCTTTCACCTGGTACTTTTTTAACGTGGTAGGGAATCATTATAGGACGGGTTGAGTATGGCTGGGGAACGCCTGACAGCTGTGGCTGTGTGAACTGGCCCCTTTAATCCGTTTGTGAAACGTGCCTATATCGTGCCAAACTGCCAGTCTGAACTCAGCCGTTGACTATCACTGAAGGATTTACCTCATTATTCATATATATATAGGCCAATATAAGGAATAAATGGCTTATAACTTAAAGTGTCATCATGGAGCACAGAGCTTATTTATTGAGGGGTAGCACAAATATTTTTGTGATAGTGAAGTGTCACTTTTTTGCAATGGATGCTCAGACATGAAGGTCTTCGTTTGTCACTTTTGATGCCAGAAACCGTGCTGGGGATAGCGGAGCATGTGTTCTCTGCTTTGATATCTATTTTGATTATTCAGTTTTCTTTTGACAGATTGGTGTCAGTTTAAAATTTTTATACTATGCTAGCCTCAATATAGCTGTTGCTGGGATAGATGTGCATTTATTTTACTGAGGGCCATTGATAAGCATGGTTCTTACCTTATGGAATAACAGCAAGAAGAGAAATCCCGATTCCAGAGCATTTACATAGTACATTTTGGCACAGGAGAAAAGAGGGAGAGGAGGAAGAACAGGGCAAGAATAAACAGAGAAGCATCGGGGACAGGCTGTGGCTCAGTGGTAGAGCATCTGCTTTGCATGCAGAAGGTTCCAGGTTCAATCCTTGGCACCTCCCGTTAAAAGTGGCAGATGACAGATGATGTAAAAACTGCTGCTGCCTAAGACCCTGGGAAGCTGCTTCCGATCTGAGTAGACACTGCTGACCATGACAGACCGGTGGTCTGACTCAGTAGAAGGCAGCTTCATGTCCCACAAAGATCAAGAACTCTATTTTGTTCAGAACAAATTATTATTATTTATTCAATTTAAACCCCACCCTATCCCACAAGTGGGCTCAGGGCGGTTTACAGGATACAGTCCATAAAACAATAAAAGCAATAAAACAGTTGACGGCATGGTAGACAATATCGTCAAATCCCATGCCCCATATCAGGTGAATATAGGTGCTCCAATGCCCAATAATATTATCTGACAGCAGTTACTGGGAAAGCAGGACCTTTAAGACCAACCAAGTTTTATTCTGGGTATAAGCTTTTGTGTGCATGCACACTTCTTCAGATACTGTTTAGATACTATTCAGTTATATATACAGTTACATATACTGAATCTTAGTTTCACTCAAGGATAAGGACTAAAATGTTGTATGAAAGGTTTTATGGGCAGGGTAGGATTTAGAGACGAAAAAAGGGAAGAGTGGGATCACACAGCTGGAAACCAGTTTCTGGTATTTGAGGTACTAAGGAAAAAAGGGTAAAGTTGATTAAGAGAGCAGGGGATTTGGGGGAAACTGGTGATAATGGAACTGGAGAAGCAATCTATCAGGCTATAACAGTGGAAGCCATAGGGTGGCCAAAGCCTTGTAGGATTCTGAAGAGAAAAATGAGGAGTTTATGCCACACCCAGAAGTGAACAGTAAGCCATTGTAAGGAATTAACGAGAGATGCCATGTAGTCAGAGCAATGAATAGATGAATTAGGTTGGTGGCAGAATTCTGG
Source organism: Gekko japonicus (assembly GCF_001447785.1). Classification (NCBI taxonomy): domain Eukaryota; kingdom Metazoa; phylum Chordata; class Lepidosauria; order Squamata; family Gekkonidae; genus Gekko; species Gekko japonicus. Next base: position 121,579 of record NW_015169804.1, on the reverse strand, counting down.
ATGGAGTTGAAGGGGTCAAGGTGGAATAATGGAAGGTAAATGGGCAGAACTTGTTGCTGTTACTCAGAGGCACTGCCTGTAGCCTTAAATAGTGGGGCACCCCACTTCTGACCTGGAGGCCCACAAACTCAGGCCAAGGAAGGCACTCTTGGCCTGAAACACAGAGCTAGCCACAGCTCTGAAAAAGGGTTTCCATTTCAGGTTGCACAAGGCAGCCCTTCAAGACAATCTCCAATCTCCCCCTCCACCCAGCAGAGGTATGAATGTGGAATAACCATGGGTTCCACCAGGTACAATATCTGCATTTCTAAAGCTATTCAGTAGCCTGACAAATAACCCTTCTGATACCTATGTCTATGTGGACATCCTTTGCCTTCACACCTTTCCTTCCTGCTCCCCCCCCCACAGGATACCAAGATAAACCAATTAAACATTCAAATTATTAAGGATCCTTCCTGATGTCCAGGCCTCATTTTGGGTCAGAGCACGCCAGAGCAATGCTCCAGCAGTACACGGGCCCACCCCAGACCTCCCCTCCCCTCCCTGGTCACCCACGGCCCATCTAGTGCAGCCCACCCGACGGAGACAGCCACGAGCGGGGCAGTCCCCCGGCGCCCCTGAGGCTCTGCCTTGGCTGCAGCCTGCCCCGGCACTCGTAATATTGGCAGCCTATTAGCTCTATGCCTGGCCGCGCCGGCTGCCTTTTCCCTCTCCCGGGGCGGAGGCAGTCCCGGAAGGGGCTGGCTCAGCTCGGCTGGAGCACCTTCCCTTCTCCTCACTGCCACTGCCTGCATCTGGGCTCCTCCGGCCATGGCTCCCATGGCCTCCCAGCTCTTCCTCTGCCTGGCCTTGGCAGCGGCCCCCCAAAAGGCCAGCCTGTGAAGCCTGTTCTCCCCCCTTCCCCCCACCCATTTTTGCTGCTTTTCTCTTTCCTCTGGGGCCGCAAAGGAAGCGATCACACCCAGAGATCTCTTGGAATGCCCGATTGGGCTGCGCTTTGGCACTGTGGGATCCAATTGCCCTTGCTCAAAGTCTTAGACTTTGGATCGCTAAGGGCTGCATTCTCTTTACCACCACCCTTCCCCAGTTGAGAGGCACCCCCCTTACCTTCCTGGGCCAAGGGTGCCCCCAATCCGTCCCATCATACGTCCAGAACCACCAAATGCCGGTGCCTTCTGCCCCTGCACATTAGCACCATAGAAAATAGATTGCACTCATGGGATCATGTGGCTATTAAGGGTGGGGGGAGAGAATTACCAGATCCCTTAGCAATGTGGTGAAAGTGGCGCGGGGGCAAGAGGGAAAGCCTTCTTCAGAAACCAGCTAGGGAACAGCTGATGGGGGGGGAGGCAGCTCTCTGCCAGCAGGTGAGTCCCCTCACTTTAGTAGGTTTTTTTAAAAAATAAATGTTATATTTGAGTTGTACAGGTTGAAACATTAATCAACCATTTCATTTTGTATGTAATGTTATCATTTTCTTTAAGAATATTATGGGCCAATAGAAAATTGTATTTATGAATGGAGAGGGCAGATCTGTGAGGGCAGATCTGCGTCCCCCCCCCCCATAGCTAGCAATCCAAAAGAGTCCAGTGGCACCTTTAAGACCAAGGTTTATTCAGGTACAAGCTCTCTGTCCTCTGTGAGGGAAGATCTTTGCCTCCCCCCCCCCACAGCTAGCAATCCAAAAGAGTCCAGTGGCACCTTTAAGACCAAGGTTTATTCAGGTACAAGTTCTCCCTCCTCTGTGAGGGCAGATCTGCGTGTGTGTCCCCCCCCCCGCCCATAGCTAGCGATCCAAAACAGTCCAGTGGAGCCTGAGCGGTGGGTGTTGCCTTCTGACACACTTCCAGTGATGTCAGGGTGTGTGGCATATGCAAATAAGTTACGCTAATAAGTTATGCTAACGAGCTCCTGCACCTCTTTTTCTACAAAATGACCTTTGCTGACGTCTATCAGGGATCCATTTCCCACCTTTTGTCTAAACCTGGAAACCTATTCAATCTGCCTTGGCAGGACCATTAGCGGTCATCAAACCCATTCAGCAAGCTCCAGTAGAATGATCCAGCAACTGGCCAATCCCATCAATGCTATTGTGAAGCCAGACTCTGCCCCTCTAGTAATTCATTAGTCAAACCTAGGTTTTCCTCCTCCTGGTGTCACAACCCCTGGGACCTTTTATTGGTCCAGGTAATCTTTTGTCTTTACGTGAGACAAGCCCCTCAAGGCCTCTTATTAGTCCACATTGTCTTCCAGTGTGCTTTAGCACATGGCCTCAGAGTGTGTCTCTGCCCTGATGCCAACTGGCAGTGTACCCCCAAATGCTGTTTGGGCCATAATCCCTTTTCCATGGATTCTGCGCATCTGGACAGGTAGCTATATCCCACTTCCCCCCCTCAACACCTCACCCTCTTTTTGTCACTGATCTCTTTAAGATTGCTTCACCTCTTTATTTCCTAACTCTCTGGTATGTGTGTGATTTCATTGATTAGCTGAATGTATTAGGGGTATTTTCTTAATAAATTCCATAAAAGATATTTCCTGTCTGTCGTCTGTGCCACTCCAAGAGGGTTTTTCCCCATGTTCCCTCTAAGCTGTGGAGTCTTGTGAGCAAAAATTCTACTGTGTGAGCTACTAGCATTAAAGTTGTGAGCGAGCGACTTGGCTACTGCATAAATTTAGTTTGCTCTGGAGCCATCCTTCCTGAGCTAAGACAAAAATGTGTGAGCTGGAGGCTAAAAAACTGTGAGCTAGCTCACACTAACTCAGCTTAGAGGGAACATTGGTTCTGACTCTGGTGTAGTTGGAGTATGACCCCTAGCTTGCACACCTATTAAGCAAATGGTCTCTTAGCTAAATTCCCCCATTGTAACTTAAACAGAGACCTGGTGTTGTGACTAATAAAGTGATGTTTTATGACTAGAAAATGGATGGCCAACCAATGCTACATGTAATAAAGTATCAGAGGCTTGTGGGACACAGGACAGGAAGAGGAGGGCCCAATGGCCTGTCTGTGGACAAGTGTAACTCTTAATTTTTTTTTTGCACTGTTCTTCCATGATGATGATGGTGCCTGGTTCAGTAGATTAGAGGTAAAATCACACCAGGGCATAGAATGCTGTAAGTTTGAGTGACACAGTCTCATTCTTTCCACCGGATTTATGGCATATTTACCAGAAAAGGTGGCTACAACTAAGCTCAAACAGTGTTTCGGGATATAAATATAGAACAGCAAACAGAAAGCTGGAAGATTGTAATGCTTTGTTTCTGCCACAGATCATTTTTGTGCAGCCCATGGGCAAAATATTATCTCCCAGCTTTTGTTCTCCTACCACAATGAATAACAATGGGAATAACAACAACCGGGTTGTTGCGAACACAGTAAAGGATGATGCAGATTAAAAAGCTCTGCACAAACGCTAAATAATTAAAAATCTCTCTTTAGATATAATTGTGAAGTGGGGTGGCACTTTCTGAACATTCCACATGCTCCTAAATCAGTTGGCTCCATGATGTATCATTCAGAAGCTGTCCCTATCCACTGGCTGCATTGCCTGAGTCCTGCCTTCAACATTCCAAACAGTTTGCTGTTCCTCTCCCCCCCCCCCATAGCCAGTCAGAACACAGAGGTTGTTTGCATATGTGACCTGATTGGCCTGTGCCTCTAACATTCTAGACAGTTTGCTGTTGCTATTGAGAGTCATTGAATGTGTCCTGAGGTAAAATACATATCCCAATCTTCCCTTAAATGGTCACTGGAATTTCCAATCTTCCTGTGGGGCCTGGAGATCTCCCAGAAATCACTGTGTTCCTCAGCCACAACACATCATTTCCCCTACAGAAAATTTCCCAGGTATTACAATTGATCTCCAGATGACCAAGATCAGTTCTCCTGGAGACAATGGCTGCTTTGGCCAGTGGACTCTATGGCATTATACCCTGCTGAAGTCCCTCTCCACCCCAAATCCTGCCCTCCCCAGGCTCTACCCCTCAAATCTACAGGTATTTCCCAACCCAGAGTTGGCAACCGTGTAATTGGCTATGGAACCACTTTCCAGACCCTTGGAACCCAGAAGACATGGCATAGGAGGAGGTGCTTTTCTACCTTAGCTGGGACTCTATGGCATTATACCCTGCTGAGGTCCCTCCCCACCCCTTCCCTTCCCAGGCTTCACCCCTCAAATCTACAGGTATTTTCCAACCCAGAGGTGGTAACCCTGTAACTGGGTATGGAACCGCTTTCCAGACCCTTAGAAACCAGAAGACATGGCATAGGACGAGGTGGTTTTCTACCTTACCTGCCACTGCATAACTCCAAATCAACATAAGTCAGGGGTGGAGGGAACCATACCTGTTAACATGAGGCTGTCCTCCCATACTACCAATTTGGGGCAGCAAAATGACTTGAGACAGCCCTGCCTTATAGCTAAGCAGAAGGAAATAAACATGGCTTGCCTCCCTCTATTTTCCCCTTCCCTCTGCTGCCCCACCAGCCACAGCTGGGGCACTCACCTGGAGCTTCCTTCTAGAGCTCATTGTATTTCTTCCCACAATGGGCCTTAGTAAAAGGTAAAGGTAAAGGTTTCCCTTGCTCGAAAGCCAGTCAAATCCGACTCTAGGGTTGCGGTGCTCATCTCCGTTTCCAAGCCAAAGAGCCAGCGCTGTCCAAAGACGTTTCTGTGGTCATGTGGCCGGCATGACTAGATGCCGAGGTGCATGGAACGCTGTTACCTTCCCACCGAAGTGGTACCTATTTATCTACTTGCAATGCCTTGCTTTCGAACTGCTAGGTTGGCAGGAGCTGGAACTAGAGATGGGAGCTCACTCCATCCTGCGGCAACCTGGGTCTCGAACCGCTGAACTACCGACCTTCCAGTCTGCAGTACAGCATCTTAACCACTTGAGCCACCACAGCCCACAATGGGCCTTACTCCTAGTTAATTAATATTACCAATCTTTGTAGTAGTTAAATAATACACAAAGTATGCTGTGAACATGCACATGATTGCCAGACAACTTACCATCCTTGATTCCATCAGATGCAAGGGGGATTCTTGTTGGGATGATCTCAGCAGTCATTGTTGGTCAAACAACAAGAACAACAAGCAGTAACTCTTTATTCTAGATGGCCGGGCCATTGCACTGTCGGTTCTCGCAGCTGCAATCATCAGTCTCTGAACTACTTGCTGTGGCCGCCATCTTTTCCAATTAAGTTGGCGCTATTACATCATTATTCTGTTTTTACCTCTTGCCAATTTCCTAGTAACATGGAAAAGTGCTAATTGACTGTGTGTGGGGCAGTGTGCCCTCTAAACTGAGTTAGTGTGAGCTGGCTCACAGTTTTTTAGCCTCTGGCTCACACCTTTTTGTCTCAGCTCAGGAAGGACGGTTCCAGAGCAAACTAATTTATGCAGTGGCCAAATTGCTCACTCACAACTTTAATGCCAGTCTCTCACAAAGTAGGATTTTTGCTCCCAAGACTCCACAGCTTAGAGGGAGCATTGGTGTGGGGTGTGACTTATGGCAACCGTGTAGGGTTTTTAAGGCAAGAGACATTCAGAGAGGGTTTGGAAGTTTCCTGCCTCTGTGTCACAACCCTGGTATTCCTTGGAAGTCCTTGGAAGTCTAATATGTGTGTGTGTGTGTGTGTATGCATACTTCACTGATGTCAGTCAACAAAAGCAGATTCATGATCATAACAGTGAGACACTGGAAATACACAGATGCCCAAATATGAAGTTTCCTTTCAAATCCCCCCCCCCTTTTAAACATGTGTCTGGAGGCAAGTGGCAGGAGATGAATGCACAAAAAATAAAAAAATCCAGTCATTATTCAAGAAAGCAGCACAGTTAAGTGAAATGGACATACCCGAATTCATTCAGATATGTCCAAAACAGCTGAACAAACTATTGGTTCCCAGCTCACAACCAGGGAAGAGGACGTGAGCTGAACCGGCAACTGCTGGAGCATGCCTTGCTCCTAGCTTAAATGTCAAACAAATGGCACGAGTTTCAAAAGTGTTCACCCACCAGATGTGAACCTGTATGTATTTCCTCCTTGGAAACAGATAAGCCTAGCTGTGAGGGCTAGGTCACCCTTCAGTCATTCTCCAGCAGCCATTAAATGTCACCATACTCCACTGTGTGTGAAATGTATTACAGGACACATTATGTTCCGCCTAACTATACACTGCGTATAGCCTAGCATGTTATAAATACCCCTAGAAGCATGTATTTGTTATATGCCATTACCGCATCTCAACAAGTGCTGCAGTGGGATGCTTGCCAATTTATGTTTATGAGCCTGTCAACCTAATTTACATGCCTTTGGAAATATACACCATTGCCAGCACTGGGTCTGCTTGTCAGATGATCTTGTCAGGCAGAAATGAAACCCTCGCCCAGCTGAGGAGAAAAGCATATTCATTCTGGCTGGCTCGACAGAATTCTTGGTGACACAGTGAAATACCTTTAATGCCTTTTTTAAACATATTCCATATGAATATATAGATTTTTTAAAAAAGAACGTGAATGAGTGAGGTACTTCTGGCTGCTATATATCGTACTGTGTAAAACAGATTTTACACTCAGTCATCTGTCTCGCTTCCAAATAACATACAAGAGCAGCAGCCAATCTTCGGGAACGTTTGTATCTTTAAAAATGCTTTTGTCTGGACAACAGGAGATGCTACAGACATCAGGAATATGATTTCGGAGTCAAAATGGAAATGACTCAGAACTGTTGGGGGTGGAGGAGAGATCTCAAACACGATGCTAAGAGTTCAATCCAAGCTCTCGGCTGGGTAATTATCGCCCTGGACTGACAAGTGCCATGCTCTCTCCTGCCAATTATATCTCTTGCACCATGACTTTTAGAATAATTTGGAGCCATGAGTTTTAGAATGTCATCCGATCATTCCCCATTTACGCCTACATTACTTTGTAAAAGCTCATCTTGAATGTTGGCCCAGGTTTCAAGCCAAGGAGACTCGATGCATCAGTGCAGAGTTAAAATTAACCAGAGGTAGACGAAGTTTTCCATTAAAAAGAAAATGAAACCCCCAAAAGAACAAATGCCCATTCTTATAAGAATGAGTCAGTGAGCATTCAGATGGTCACTAACAATTCCATGACATTCCTTGCTATGGAAACACGTCCAGTCCCTTTCATGTAGAAGCAAAGACAACCCAGAGTTCTACTCCCAATGGGAAACACATTGGAATAATTTTTGCTGGAAGAAGCTTAAAGATCTCTGGAAGCAGCCCTGCAAGTCTTGAGGGATGTGAGGCAACCCAAAGGCCCACTTAGGGATGCCAGCCTCCAGGTGGGACCTGGGGATCCCCCAGAATTACTGTTCATCTCCAGACTACAGAGATCAGCTCCCCTGGAGAAAATGATGCTTTGGAGGGTGGACTCTATGGAATTGTACCCTGCTGAGTTCCTTGTCCTCACCAGGCTTCACTCTCAGATCTCTATGGGTGATTTCCCACAAGCGCTGCTCCGCACTCACTCCTCCCTTTTGCCCCGATGGTACGTGTCAATTTCACACAAGCTGCTGTGCGGCTGCATTTTGCCCCGCAGCTTCAAGCGATTTTTCCCGCGTCTACTCACAGGATCAAACTTGGGGTAGTATATTGAACAAATGTGGGGCTATATTGGCCATTTTTCTCTCCCTCTGTGGCCATCTTTGGAATATATGATATTTAACTTTTCAAGCAGAAATGGGAAAATATAAGAGGGTCAGTTATGCTTACCTAGTTTAGGTGTGACATTTGTTTATGGACAATCTTTTGATATCGTTATCTAGAGTAGAGGTTAAACAAAGCTCTGCAAATGCTTGGCCACTGGAAAGTACTTTCTGGAGGAGGTAATAGGCATCATAGAAAGGAAGGGAGAGCCAAGTCTCCCTCCCCATCAGGCTCTCCATGAGCTGCTTTATTTTCAATGGGACTACAGATCCATGTTTGCAAGATAAACACTGAGGGTGAAAATGTTGAGCCCCCTTTGTTCTGAGCAGCACAATGCTAAGCTAGAAGAAGAAAAGTAGGGTTTTATACCCCACTTTTCTCTATCTCAAAGTGGTTTACAATCACATTCCCTTCCTCTCCCCCCAACAGGCACCTTGTGAGATAGGTGGAGCTGAGAGAGTTCTGGGAGAACTGTGCCTGGCCCAAGGTCACCAAGCTGGCTTCATGTGGAGGAGGAGTGGGGAATCAAACCTGGCTCTCCAAACCTGGCTCTCCATTCTAAACCACTACACCATGCTGGCTCTGCACCTGACTGTGGCTGCAAGCTTACCTTCCTGGGAGTAAACTCCACTGAATAAAATGGGACTTACTTCTAAGTGGATCTGCTTAGGACTGCTCCCTAACCCCTTTTTCCCTTCTGACCCACTAAGTCTGTAAAATACCATGTGGTTCCAAAGTTTTGTCTGCTGTGCTTTAAAGATTATTATTTCCAATAAAAAAGTAGAATCCCACTCAATCTGTGTGCCTGAAACTCTGCAAATGAATGTATCCTTATCTAGCACTTGCACAGAAGTAAGCTCAGTGGCTCAGTGGTAGAACATCTGCTTGGCATCCAGAAGGTCCCAGGTTCAACCCCTGACACCTCCAGTTAAAAGGATGAAGCAGCAGGCGATGCGCAGGACCTTTGGCTTTGATCACACAGGCATTTTGAGCAGGTTTTGCCCTGATTCCCTAATGGATGTAAAAGGGATGATCACATCTGTCTCCCATCTGGCACTCATCCCCTCCCGCAATCAACCCTCTTCCATTGCAGATTTCTCAACATCGGGAAAATCAGGTGCCTTATGGTTGTTTCTGGCTTCACCCTGCATTTCTGGACTGCCTCTTAGCAATTTGAAGCTGTTTAGGACAGCTGAACATTTTCCTTGCACTTTCACCATAAAAAAAAAAAAACAGTTAGTGATGTGCGCATGCCTGGATCACTGTTTGTGTGTTTCAGCGCTCTCCTGCCTACAGCTTTGCAGCACAGGGAGTAGGGAAGGGGTCAACTGACTATGAGTTTGTTTCAGAGAGGGAGGGAGAGAGGGGTAGGGAGTCTGAGAACAAAGCCGGTGCCCTCAGCTTCACGCCAAGCATTTAAATAGAAACACCAGCAGACACGGGACACAGGATGAAGCTTCTCTATTCTCCCCACACACACACACACACACACCGCTTTTAAACATTTGAAATGTGGAATTTCTCAGAAGTACAGTTTCAAAAGCACTGCTCTCACACCGGACTTTATTTCCCAGCAGCAGCCTCCAGCAATCTCATTGGCCACCAGCTGCTAATTCCCATAAGTGCCTTTTGAGCATGCTCAGTGGAGTAAGGATTTTTAAAAAGCTGCCCAACTGCCTAACATCCTGGATGCTGCATCTGAATGACCAAAGAAGGAATGAATGTGTGATGAGGAGAGTTAAGGGGGTCAGTCTGATCAAACTCTCCCATTTAAAAAAACACACTGGATTTCTTAGAACTGGGGCCACACTGGATCAAATTGCCCATGCGACCGTAGCCTGAGACCCTGATTTTGATGGACCAAAGGTTTGATTCAGTATAAGCCAGTAACATGTGTTCAAGCACAAATACCCACACTTGTCATCTTCCAATAAATTGGTTACTGCCCATCAACTCTGACCCATAGTCACTGCAATTCCAGCCTAACCTTCTTGACAAAGGGCTATTGGTTCTAAGTCAACCTCTTCATATATAGGAAATGGCATTCCACTAACTTCATGGCAGATGTAGCTACCTTGTGTGGAATCAGAGCATCCATCCAGCAAGCCCTTTAGTGGCTGACTGGCAGTGACTCTTTGAGGACTTAAGACTTTCCCAGCTTTGTTATGTAACACCTTTAAATGGAGATACTGGGGAATTGAATCTAGGGACTTGTATATGCAAAAATAAATGCTCTAGAATAAAGTGATGGCCCTTTCTCATAGTCGACTCACTTGAAACTGCCTCCCTGCCTTGCAGAACAATTGCTTAGCCTAACGTGTAATGTAATTCCAGGAATATTTCCATCTAACGTGAAAGCAACACAAATTACCCTGCCTTTAGCCTTCATCATCTCCTCTGTATATTACAGAATTCCATCCATTCTTATGGATCTGCAGTAGATCTTCATGGTGTCAGCTTAATGCCAACTGACAAGTGTTGAAAACGTAATAAAAGCTGAGACGCATTAATCCATTTTGTATGAAAATATGGAAAGGTAATCAGATTCTGAATGGCTGCCTAAGCTTTGAAAATACAGTTGTGGAGATATTTTTCTTCCAGAAGGGATCAGGCCAGAGATACTGATTAGAAAAAGAATGAGTCCTGTATAAAACTGCCTTGGATTATTACAGGTGCACACAGAGAAAGCAGTACTGCGAAACACAAGGCAAATTTCAAATCCGAACTATAATGACCTTCTCCGTACCACTCTGAAGAGGGAAAATTTTACACAGACATGCACAATTTTAGCCTTGCACACAAATATATGAACATGTAGGGTTGAATCCAGCCAGCTCTTTTTGATCAGTCTTAGCTAATTTCCCTACTTACTGCAGCTTCTGTTACACATGGCTTTTGTCCATGCCGATCCGAAGAGCCCAAGCATATTCTTTTTACTGATCAAAAAGTAGGGTTGCTATAACTTCACTTCTAGTCCTGGATACACAAAAGACCTCTGCTAAAAAATATATACAGAGAATTTTGTTTGTGCGTGTTTTGGGATACTATTATTTTAAAAATTTCTTGGACAGACATTCCAGTTTGGGGACATTTTTCTTGTGGCTGCCATTTTCCAAGATGGTAGATATGGTTATGATATTGGCTGTCTCTGCAACTAATGTAACACTGTCCTTGGCTTTACTAACCTCAGAAGCATTTATTTTGACACCAAGATGAGCCTCCTACATGAATTTTAAATATCAAAAGGCCAAGTCTATCTTGTTGGCACGGTAATTAACACAGCAATGGTGCACAACCTGATTAAAGGATAGATAGTTTATTTAGGAACAAATATACCTGATAGTAAAGAGGAGAGAGATAGGGCCCTAACAAGTGTTCCCTCTAAGCTGAGTTAGTGTGAGCTAGCTCAGTTTTTTAGCCTCAGGCTCACACATTTTTGACTTAGCTCAGGAAGGATGGCTCCAGAGCAAACCAATTTATGCAGTAGCCAAATCACTCACTCACAACTTTAATGCCAGTAGCTCAAAAGGCAGAATTTTTGCTCACAAAATTCCACAGTTTAGAGGGATTATTGGTCCTAACTACAACTCTAGCTGAGAGACAGAGGGTAGACTAAATGTGGAACTTCCGAAAAGAAGCAGGATATTGCCCTACGAGTAGCAACCTGGTGACAGACAAGGAATGACTCTTAAAAAGGGGAGAAGGGGCTAATCTCACTATCTATACATCTAATTCCCAACATGCCCCCTTTGTGCGGATATCTAAATCCGCACATCGGGGGGCACTTGGGGGACAGGGAGATTTTCCTGCACATTTGGGGCAATCCCCAGATGTGCAGAAAAATCTAAAAACTGTTAAAAAAATAGGGTGGATATTTAAATCCCCCCAAAAGTAAAAGAGGGTTCCCTGTGCAAGCACAGAGAATGCTCTGAGAATGGCTTCACCGCCACCTCCAGGGAGGGGGAGGGGCAGGAGAAGGCTTGGCTGGCCAGCAGCTGTAAGCCACTCAGCCCTTGCCACCACCTGGGGGGGAGAGAGAAAGTTTGGTGGGCCAAGCTTAGGCCTCGCCGCCACTGTTGCTGGGGGGAGAAAGCTTGGTGGGCCGAGTTCAGGCCTCGCCACCGGTGCTGGGGGGGGAAAGAAGGCTTGGAGGGGCACAGGCCTCGCTGTGGGTGCCGGGAACTGGGGGGCAGGGGAGAAGGCTCACCTATGGCTGCTTCCTTCTCCTCCTGTGGAGCTTCTCCCCCCCCCCCGTGAGTATTGCGGGTCCCCCTTCTTGTCTTTTTCTAATCCTGCTTCCCCCTGCAGGGTCATCTTCTTTCCTTTTTTGTACACCAGACATTGTCCTTGTGTCCCAATTGTCAGTGCCACCGCCTGGAACAATTTTTGTGATCGCATTGCTCTGCAAGGTTTGCTTTCTGTGTATAAACTTCAAGAGCGTATAATTCCTGATTCACAATCCCAGTTACAATTAATTCTTCTCTGTGTCTGATAAAACATCTCTTTCCAAAAGATGCCATCATTTGAGCAGAGAAAGACTTGACAGCGGCACGCTGAGGAAAGAGTTAGTCAGATTTCTACTTTGACTGAGTTGAGTCTGATTTCAACCTTAGCCAAGAGCAATTTAATTCAGACAGAGAACTGGGGAAAGTTGGCAAGGATGTTTGAGAAGTTAAGTAAAGACTCCCATTTGGGCCAAGGAAAGGGGATAGATCTTCTAGAGAGAGAAGGAATTTTCCTATCCAGTCTAAACAGCGTGATAGCTCTGAAAAGTGAAGAGATCCCTGGTCTGGTGTGGTTAGAAACTGCCTTTGGAGACATTAAGAATCTTTTAAAAGCTCGAGATGGGTACTGGTGTTTCAAGAGAAGGGGTTTGGGTAGTGGAAAGCATTTACCAGCTTTCTGGAAACTAGAAGTCAGTGAATACTCAAAGGAAGTGTACAGCAGTGTTTGGGGAAAACACTGGAACAAAAGCTTCTCAATATAAAGATTTAAGTCTCTGTGAAAAGCTTAAGAAACTCTCATTAGCCTGAAACATAAGAACTAAAGTCTGTGCATGTACTGTTTTTTTCCTCAGAGTTATCTATATTGAGTTACCTCAGAAATTTTACCCCTGATTTCACCTTTCCCCTCTATGTTGAATAAAATATTTTGTTAATTTAGAATATAAAAATATCTTGAGTGCTATTTAAGTAAAAGGGGGATCCCAATCCTTCTCTCAGGTTCCTGGACTGATTAAACAGCCAAAATATTATACTGTGACAGGGTGGAAAAGTCAGAGTTCTTCAGGAAAGAAGAAAATACATTACTATGGTGGCTCAGACAGGGAAAGAAAAAGGGAGTGAAAATCTTTCCTCTGAAAAAGGAAGAGGATGGGGGGGAGGTTTCATAGCACCTCTCAGGTTTCACCACTGGGAAGCTTGCATTCTTTTATCCTGCTGTCCACACCTTCAGCCCATAAAGTGTGTCCCTCTGCAAAACTTAATTTCTCTTTCTTTTGCTCATCTAACATTTAAAAAAATCTCTGTGAGCACAAATGTGGTACATGGTCCCAGAATCAATAAACCATATATCACTTTTTGTGGCTCCTGGTGATAATATAAAACATTTCTATATCAGCTGCTCCTTCAATTTAATCAGAGCATTTTTGCTGCCGTTCCCCTGTCCTTGGCTGCCTCTGTAGTCTGGAGATCAGTTGTAATTTCAGGAGATCTCCAGGCCTCACCTGGGACCCACCTCATGTCTGGGACTTGCTCAGTCTAAAAAGAGTGAGAGAAGTATTTACTAGTCTACCACAGTCATGGGAACCAGCTCTCAGACCAATTTTTCCCAAACAGAAATCCAAATGAGTCTGGTCCCTCATTTTACTTTTCTTTTTCTAACTGAAATTCTTTCAGGCCTCTATTGATACAGAACTATCTGCAAAGACCCTAAAGGGTTTCAAAAGCCCATGAACAATATCACTCTTCTTAATCTGGTCTTGGCCCCTATCATATTCTCAATCTACCATTAATTAAAAATTCTTCTTTGTCTTCACAAATAATCCCTATCACCTTCAACACAATTTATTTTGAAATCTAGGGAGTCCTATGGCCTTCAGAACTACATATTCACATACCAAATTCTTATTTTATTTTTATCCATTTCAACTTAAAAAAAATATATTACATTTTTTTAAATTCATAGCTACCACTTCTCATCTTCCATACTGTTCTGCTCGTCATTCCCTGGCACAATTGTCATTTCAGAAAAACAGTAACACATGTAATGCAAATACCTATGGCTTGAATCCTATAATCCTATGATCCTTTCCTACCGAGTCCTAGGATTCTCAGTCTCCAGGTGATGGCTCAAGATGACAGACATCAGTTCCCTGATTTCGAAGTAGGACTCTATGGCATATACCATGCTGAGGCCCCTTCCCCCCCAAAAAACCTCACCCTCCTCAGGCTCCACTCCCAAATCTATTTGTTTCTAGAACATTCAAGGAAAACATTTGAGTGTGTGGGGCGGACACAGGACAGGATGGAAATCAGTTTTCTCCACTGTATAACCGTCAGCTAATGCTGCCATGGGTTGGGATGTTCAGTCAAAGGGACATGCTGGGTGTTAGCCCGCACTTCATTGTTGTTGTTGTTCAGTCGCACAGTCGAGTCCGACTCTTCGCGACCCCATGGACCAGCTCCCGCCAGGTCCTCCTGTCTTCCGCCGTCCTCTGAAGTTGGCTCAATTTCATGTTTGTTGCATCGATGACACTGTCTGACCATCTCATCCTTTGCCGTCCCCGTCTTCTTTGACCTTCAATCCTTCCCAGCATCAGGGTCTTCTCCAGGGAGTGCTCCCTTCTCATTTGGTGGCCAAAGTATTTGAGCTTCAGTTTCATTATCTGGCCTTCCAGGGAACAGTCAGGGTTGATTTCTTTTAGGATTGACTGATTTGATCTTCTTGCAGTCCAAGGGACTCTCAAGAGTCTTCTCCAGCACCATAGTTCAAAAGAATCTATTCTTCGGCGGTTTTTGTGCACCAAAGTCAGGATTTCCCCTCTCAGTGCTTTAGGCATGAACAGCCTCCCACCTCTGAACCAACAGCCATTCCCCTTCTGCTCCGCTGAATTGTCAGTTTGAATGTCCTCCATGTCCCCCTCTGAAAAAGCTGTTTTAAATTTGGAAATCCAGGGTTCAACATCAATGGGGGCCTCCGCTTTCAGCCGGCTGTGAGTTACCACTGCCCCCCCAACTGAGTGGGGGTGAACATTCGAGTCTATGACTTCTTCCCTCTGGCTGTCATGTTGCGGGAGGCAGGATAATGCATCAGCCAGAGAGTTTGACTTCCTGGGGAGGTGTCAGCTAATGCTGCCATGGGTTGGAATGTTCAGAATGGAATGGAATGGAATGTCAAAGGGATGTGCTCGCTCACCTCCCCCACTCCATCTCCTATGCTTGCACTTATCTTGCAGGTGTCCTTGAAGCTAGAGGCACTTCTTCCCCGAGCTTCCCACTGGGAACCTAATGGCTGGGTGTTAGCCCGTGATTAATAGTGCTTGCTTATTGGCTTTGTAGTATCAGGGGGGTCTCCTTTGAAGGGGGGATATCCCAAAAGCCCCGCACCTCTCCAGCCATTCCTGACACAAGAGTTCACGGTGTCTCAAGTACTTTCTCTCTCAATAAACTGAATCTTCTGAAGACCTGGTGTTGAGCCTGATTGACTGGGAACCCTGACAATATCTTGCTGTTTTGCTACATGTTTTCTTCTATGTCGAGTAAGATGTAACACATTAAACAAAAACTAACAGTTAAAAGGAGCTGCGGTGGCTCAAGTGGTTAAGACGCTGAACTGCAGGCTGTGGAAGGTCGGTAGTTCAGCAGTTCGAGACCCGAGTGTGCTGCATGACGGAGTGAGCTCCCGTCTCTAGTTCCAGCTCCTGCCATCCTAGCAGTTCGAAAGCAAGACATTGCAAGTAGATAAATAGGTACCACTTCGGTGGGAAGGTAACAGCGTTCCGTGCACCTTGGGGTTTAGTCATGCCGGCCACATGACCACGGAAACGTCTTTGGACAGCGCTGGCTCTTCGGCTTTGAAACGGAGATGAGCACCGCAACCCTAGAGGCGGATTCGACTGGCTTTCGAGCAAGGGAACCTTTACCTTTACCTTAACAGTTAAAAGCAGTAACCTGTACTTCCTTTGATAAAACACAAGTTGGTTATTTCTGTCTTATTCCCTTCATTAGAATAATCCTGTCATAGCAAAAGGGTTGCCAACTCTGGGTTGGGGAACTCCTGGAGATTTGAAGGTAGACCCTGAGGAAAAGAGGTGTTTGTGGAGGGGGAACCTCAGCAGGGTACAATGCCAAAGTGTCCACCCTCCAAATCACCCATTTCCTCCGGGGGAACTGGTCTCTGGCATCTGGAAATCTGTTGTTGTTCCAGGAGATCTCCAGACCCTCCTGGAGGTTGGCAACCTGACATAGCACACTTTATATTGTTCATAATTATACAGTGCAGCTGCAAATACCAAAAAGAACAAGAGAACATTTTCAGTTCCATCTATAGATTTGCCAGCTGAGGTTGGTGGTATTTCCAAATGAACAGAATTTTCATTTATTTCCAAGACAGTGACTGTTTGCACAAAGCTTTTCAGAGTTACAAATAAAGGTTACAAAGGCGGGAGTGCTGGAAAATCTCCACTGGAACGGTGCTGCTTATAGCAACTTTAAATAGAAACAAAAATGTCACTTTTATGCACAATGCACCTCCCTCCTGTTCAGTGTAATTTCTGTAAATGTGTAGCTTTATTGTGAAGTCTGGGGTGCAGTCTCTCTTTCCTTGGTTATAAACAAATGCCATATGCAAAGGTCTGCAATTATTTTGGTTCAACACATCATTTGAGGCTTACATGATAGCTTTACTGCTGCCTGGAGAAAAAAAATTAAAATTCTTTAATTAAAGGGCACTCAGCTTTAAGTTAAGGGGCTTATTGAAACAAAGCAGATGTTAATAAAACCAATGCCCACAGATGTAGCATCCTGCAGTTGCAAACTGTTGATCATAGGCATACAACATTCATTGGTGATGTAACATATTGACATGAACAACTAGGGTAGCCAGCTCTCGGACCCACACCTGGGTTTCGCATTCCCACTTCTGCTTGGTGAGCGGCAGGAGAAAAAGGATGAAAGAAATGGTGTTGAGCAGTGACTGGTGCTGGGCCACGCCCAGTTGGGCAGTGCCCAGTGCCCAGAAAAGTTGTGTGGTGGCCCAGTGATAGCATTGAGCCAGACCCCATTGCATGGTGGCCAGTGCCAGGCCGGGCCCAGTTGCAAGGTGGCTTGCACCACCAGGCAAAATAGTGAGTCTCTTGTGGTCATTGTCAGGCCTGTCCCTGGAAAGTCCTAGTCCATCAGGAGTCTGAGCCTTTTTGGGAGTATTTTTGGCCTCCTAATCTATCCCTGCTCCTCCCTGTGGTTTTAGGGTTGCCAGGTCTGGGTTGGAAAATACCTGGAGACTTTGAGGGTGGATCCAGGAGAGGGCAGGGTTTGGGGAGGGGAGGGGCCTCAGCAGGGTACATTGCCATAGATTCCACCCTGCAAAGCAGCCATTTTCTCCATGGGAGCAGATCTTGTAAAAGCGGGAGATCTCCAGGCCCTACCTGGAGGCTGGTAACAGCGCATTGTTTTGCTTTAGAGAAACCAAGGCTTGGAATGCTTAACACTATTGTTGCCTAGCAACTTCCATAATGGCCACTGAAAGTCTCATGGGCATTCTTTTCTTACAGTTACAGGTATAATTTCTATTATTTTGGGGGATTTTTAATACCCCCATACAGATAGACAGACAGACAGGTAGGTAGAAGAAGAAGAGATTGGATTTATATCCCGCCCTTCACTACCCAAAGGCGTCTCAGAGCGGTTTACAAACTCCTTTCCCTTTCCCTCCCCACAACAGACACCCTGTGAGGTAGGTGGGGCTGACAGAGCTCTGACAGAGACTGCTCTTTTTCATGAACCAGAACTGTGGCTTGCCCAAGGTCATCCAGCAGGTGCAAGTGGAGGAATGGGGAATCAAACCCGGTTCTCCCAGATTAGAATCTGTGCACTTAACCACTACACCAAACTGGCTCTCTGGGGGGGTGGGTGGATGGATGATTTTGGAATTTTCTGCAAACTTGGACATCCTTAAAGTTTGTAAGGAAATTGATCCTGTTTACATTTTGCAGATGTATTGATCCACATTCTGCAGCCTGATTCAGAATTAGTTATATGAAAGTTTCCAAAAAGGGCTTAGTCAAATAGCTGAATGGGATATTGATACTGTGTTTATATTCTTGATATTTTTTCTCTTGTACTCATATTGCACATACGTATTTATGTTTATGAAGGAATAAGACTTCTACGTGTTAAAGACTACTGAAGAAGACTATTCAGTTGAAACTCGTTTGGTCCTGTATGATTTTTTAAAATGTGAATGCTTTATTAATATTGTGTTTCTATTAAAGGGCAATTGTTCTATTTGAATTGTATATGTTTCTTTAATAAATGTTCCTCAATCTTTTCTGGTTTACTCTTAGATATGTTGGTTGTAGGTTTATTCCCCCCCCCCCCATTTTGGATTGTAATTTTTACAAGGACACATCAAAATTGAAATGGAGATTTTCAGGTCAAAACAGTAGGGATTAGAATTTTGAAATCATCCCTATATACAAATGACGATGGCCCATCTATGTAAAGAATATAACCACTCAACTTAAAGAACTCCTGGTCTAAGGCACACATAGGATCTTGCTTCCTCTTTTCATTTCAACAAAGCCGGCATTTCCCTGGCACATATGAAACTGCACATTTCATTACAGTGAGAGAGCCTCATGTGCACTTGGAGATCCTGCACCCATACTTTCACCATTTTAGAAATGTTTGTGACCTCTCATCAGTAAAACAGAGTTTGTTTGAAACTCTGCCTTTGCAGTAGCTACTAAATAGTACAAGTAACGCCACTAAGTGACTATTTAAAAAGTTTTTTCTTGCCTGGAAAAAGAATAGAGCTGACCTTGGGTCAGTCACAAGCTCTGTCAGAGCTGTCCTTGAAAAAGAGCAGTTTGTGTCAGAGTTCTCTCAGCCCCACCCACCTCACAGGGTGTCTGTTGTGGAGAGGGGAAGGAGTTTGTAAGCCGCTCTGAGACGCCAAGTGAAGGGCGGGGTATAAATCAAATCTCTTCTTCTTCTTCTTCTTCTTCTCTATCCACAAATGTTGGGTATTGGGACACTGCCAGGCAGTGTTCCCTCTAAGCTGAGTTAGTGTGAGCAGTTTTTTAGCCTCTGGCTCACACATTTTTGTCTTAGCTCAGGAAGGATAGCTCCAGAGCAAACTAATTTATGCAGCAGCCAAATCACTCACTCACAACTTTAATGCCACTAGCTCACAAGGTAGAATTTTGCTCACAAGACTCCACATTTTATAAGGAGCATTGCATGGGTACAGCATGGGTGCTCAAACTTGTTGAGACTCTGGGCACTTTCAGAACTTTGGAGGGGGGTGGGAGAATAGAGGGCACTACCTGAAAAAGATTGGCATGGGAAGTTGGATTAAGAACAAAATGGGTGTCATGGAAGGTGGTTACAAAATTCTGAGAGGTTCTAAGCCAAGCAACTTCCTACAATGGGACAGCTAAGGCTGAATCAATGAATCAGCACTCTCAAAAGAATCAAAAATGACACCTGGGGTATATTGGCGGGTACCCGACTATATTGGTGAGGTTCCCAACATATTACTGGGCAGGGCTCTTTTTGTAGAAAAAGCCCAGCAGGAACTCATTAGCATAATAGGCCACACCCAACACCAGAATCCCATTGGCATATTAGGCCACACCCCTGACGGCACAGCTCATTAGCACATTAGGCCACACTCCCATGTTACCAGAAGTGTGGTTATCCAGCCACACCCACCTTTTGCTTGTTATTCTGTTTACCTTGTTGTCAAAACCCAGGGCTTTTTTGTAGCAGGAACTCCTTTGCATGTTAAGCCACACACCCCTAATGTAGCCAATCCTAATGAGTTTCTGCTGTTGGGTGTGACCTATTATGCTAATGAGTTCCTGCTGGGTGTGGCCAACTTGGGAGCCAGCCGGAACTCCGTTCCTGTGCGTTCCTGCCCAAAAATAGCCCTGTTAGTGGGTACCCCACTAGGGATCACTGTGCACTAGCAATCATTTGCCACTGGGTTGACTTGTCTGCACAGGAAAATCCAGTTCAAATGAATCATGATAGGGCAATTTTCAGTAATGTGTGAATGCAGCCATTCCACCACCACCACCACCACCACCACCACCCCGGTCAGGCTACTAATGATGCACAACCAACTAACATAGACGTGAATGGACATGTGGGCAACTGCCCATGTGTTAGCAGATATCCATCCATCTGCACAGAGCGATCACTTGTGCTGTATCTACTCTGCTCATAACCTGCAGCAAACTTCTTTTACATGGTGTTTGATCTGTGCTTCTTTAACACTGCTCGTGGTGGTGGTATTGGTTCAGGCTAGCTGAAGACATTTGCCGATCTCTGACAGTGAGTTCACGGTAATTCTTTTCAATGAGGACAGTGGAGTGACTCCAGTGCAAATGGACCGCGGATTCCACCCATGTCACAGGATTGATCCCAAACAAATTAATAAAGCTATCAGCCTTTGTGCAGACAAAAATTAATTATATTCATTCTGAAAACATGTGAAATGTGCCAACCTTCACAGGTACAAGATAAGAATGTAATGAGTGGGGTATAATGGAGTTAATATTCATAGCCTATGTATGTCTCACATACATTTTATTAACTGCAATATTGCATGTAATTACGATAGCGGGCCTTCTAAAGCAATTGCCTTGAACATCTTGTAATACTGAATCAGGCACAACCTCTGCCTTCTCTCCATTCCCATCAAGTGCTTAAAGGAAAAAAAAAATAGCTCATTTTTGTAAAGGATAAAACCAAGCCCTGCAATGTGGATAGCAAAAAGCTGAAGAAGTTTTTTTGCCTTTGACTGAAGTAAAAGAAACGAAGTCTCTTAGACATGTCTTAATCCACTAAAAATAACCAGGCAGATAATTGCTGTAGCACAGCTGAAATTATTCATTAAAAAAAAGACTTTAGAGGATTTTAAATGACTTCTCCCATAAGCAAACATTATACTGCAGCGGCAGTCCTTACTTCCTCCACCGATACTTCCACAATTAAAATCTCTAGAGTCATCTCTTTTTTAATTTAGAAGAGGCAGAGAGCCATTGTTTTAAAGCTGGTTCCCCAATATAGACGAAAACGATAAAAAGGACCAGGGTCTGGGTTCAAGAAACCATGTGACTAGTTTGTTTATTTTTTAGAAAATTAGTTTTATCCCACAGTCAAACAGTAACACAAGACTTGAGCTCCTACACAATGCATGTGTATCTTTAAGCCAGGTATTTCAAATCAGGAACATTATATTACTCCTAGAGAGCAGTTCTAAATGGGTCCACTCAGAAGTAAGTCCCATTTTATTTAGGGGAACTGCTCCCAGGAAAGTATTTTTAGGATTGCAGCCATAGGTCCCGGTCACAGCAGCAAGATAATCTGGGGGCGAAGTGAGGCTTTTTGCTCTGGAGCAAATTGAAGTGCAGTATCGCGATCAGAGGTTTCCCCTGAGGCTGCATGCACATGCCCTCAGCCGCGATCACACGTTGATGGTGAAGCGTGGCAAAGAAGGGCGAGGCAGTTCAGCAGTTCAGCAGTACACGTTTGTGCACATGCACAGTTCTGCGTTTGCGCGCATACCACCGGAAGCGACGGGATACCAGTGCTTCCACGATCTGATGCCCGCCCGCGCCCCACGTTTTCTGGAAACTAGTGCACTTTCCCTGGTATCTTTTAACTCCACTTCTTCGGCCGGGCGATACGGGTTGCTGATGGGTGCAGGCAGCCCCGTAGCTAGGGCTTTTTTGGGGAGGGGGCCTCAGGGGTGGTGGAGCTCATTATATCAAAGTTAATTACATTAATTCACTTTGGGGCCAGCCCAGGGGGAGGGGGCCTGGAAGAAAAGCTAGGGGGCCAGGCCCCATGGGCTCCACATTAGCTACGGGCCTGGGTGCAGGACACTTGCCAGATGTTTTTGTGTGATCATGCCCATAAAATCCACCCGGCACTCATCCCTATCGCGTGGCTAATTCTGCATGTGACTAGACCCATAGAATGCCAAAGTTTTTCGATACCATTTGGCCTTCCAAAACCTCTGGAGAATAGGCCCTTGTGGCTTGGGGTAAGGGCCACACGACTAGGTAGCAGCTCCTTTTCAGTAGCCAAGAAGTATGAAAGAGCAGGGATCATTCTTCCGTGCTTTAAAATGAACACATGATGCTGACTTATACAGAACCACACCCTTGGCCGATCAGTCAGCGTCATTTATTCAGACCGGGAGCAGCTCTCCATGATTTCAGGCAGAGGTCTTTCACATCACCTGCCACCTGATCCTTAACTGGACATGCCAGGGATTGAACTGGAGACTTTCTGCCTGCTAAGCAATGCTCTACTACTGAGCCATGGCTGCTACCCGAATTAAAATGTCTCCCTGATACAGATTTTACAAATGCAAAAGTTTGGCTTCAAAGATATGATTTATATACACTGCATAACAAAATAATGATAAGGTTAATTGAATCACCTCTGTAAAAACGTTTGGCCATCTTCGTTTAGAACGGGGCACTCTACACCTGGAAATGGGACCGGTGAGGAGGTTCGGGGAAGAGGACTGCTGCTTGGCATTTCAAGATCTTTGCCTATTGCACTCTAAAACTTTCTGTTATTGCCCCCTGCCTGCTAGCTTCTAGCTTTCCAGTTCTTTTCCTGCCCCCCCAGTCTGCTAACTGTCAGCTCTCTAGATTCTTTCTTGCCCACCCATCTGCTAATTTTCAGCTTTCTAGCTTCTCTCTCAGCCCCCTGGCATGTACAACCAAGACCTCGGTGGGTGAACAGGGAGGAGTTAATCTCACCCAGCTGCGCCCATCTGGGTACTTGCTTCAGCATCAGGGTAGATGTGAGGGCCAGGGAGGGGGCTTGCCATGGCCTATAGGAATTCCATTTTTCTCTCCAGGTGCTCTATCCATCTGACAACTCATCTGGACTGTGTGCACCTTTTGTTGGGCAAACAGGACAGAATGGGGAGTCTGGTGGTGTACCATCCACCTTGCAACCCATTAGTCTCCCAACCTGAACTGATGGAGGTAGTCTCGGATGTGATGGTGGAGTCCCCTAGGCCCCCCAAGCTGTTGATCCTGGGGGACTTCAACATTCACACTGAGGACTCCTTATTGGCTCAGGATTTTTTGGTTGCTATAACAACCATGGGACTGTCCCAACATGAAATTGGCCCAACGCATGTGGCGGGGCATACTTTAGACTTAGTCTTTTTGGCTGGATTTCGGCTGGTGCTCTGAGTGTGAGGGACTTTGATTCAGTCCCTTTGTCATGCCTGTCGAGATTTAGACTTGGCGGCTTTCCCCCTCTGCAAGGGTGGGGAACCTATTAAGATGGTCCTCTCCTGAGGTTAATGGATCAAGATGGATTCCAGAGGGCTCTGTTTTTTTCCAAGCTGAATCGGCTGGTGTTCCTGTCAAAGCCCTGGTTGCTCTGTGGAATACGGAAATGACTCAGGCAGCTCACATGATCACTCCTAAGCGCCCTCTCCATTGTAGAGCTCATACAGCCCCATGGTATACCTTGGAGCTCAGAGCAATGAAACAATTTAGGAGATGGTTGGAGTGCAGTTGGAGAACTCCCACTGAATGCAACTGGTATATGCCTACAATTGGGTATATTTTGAGGCTGTGAGGGTGGCAAAGAAACAATACCTCACTGCCTCTATTCAATCTTCTTTTTGCCACCCAGCAGAGTTTTTAAAGATTGCCCGGGGGCTTGCTACGCTCTGGTCCCAGGAACACCTTGGAACCATCCCTGGCCCACTGTAATCTACTCGCTGGGCACTTCCGGGGGGGTGGGTGGGTTGCTGCATTTTCTGGGACAGATTCTAGAGTTACAGCAGTTGAATCAGTGGAGATATCCAGAGCACAGTCCTGTCAAGTTTATTGGATGAGTTTCAATCGGTACAACTCAAGGATGTGGACAAGGTGTTTGGAGAGGCTCTGCACATGTTGCTGTTGCCATCAAGTCACAGTTGACTTATGGTGACCCCATAGGGTTTTCAAGGCAAGAGACATGGAGAGGTGGTTTGTCATTGCCTGCCTCCACATCATGACCCTGGTATTCCTTGGAGGTCTCCCATCCAAATACTAGCCAGACCTAATCCTTCCGAGATCTGATGAGATCCAGGTCAGGGCACTGCTTGTGAAGAACATACAAAATTACAGTAAGGATGAGGACAAAAATATATTTGGCTATTAAAATACTATTGATTGTTCAAAAAAAGGAAAAAACAAACTTTGAATAGGAGATGTTGCAACTTTCTTGGCTACACTGCCAATTTATTTAGAAAAGTAATAATGGCAATAAAACATTAATAATAGCAATAAAACTTTCCAAACATTGGCATACATAACTCAGGTTGTCAAAGTAGTTTACCAAATTAATGTAATTATATGAGAACCCTGGGCAATCCATGCAGTAGGTAAATATTTTATTGTTTACAGACAGGCACCCCAATTTAATTTACTTGTGCGAAGTGAGTTAATGATACCAGTTCAGCTCCAGAAACCTAAGTTTTCTCTACAGATAAAAATGAATTTCATGAGCACATGTGCTTGGTCTATACATGAAGCAAAATGAGATGGCTGCTTGAGATGATAGAATGTTGGACTCGCCCACTTCAGATGGTGGGGAGGTGGTGCTCACACTATATTGGAATGTGGCACAGAGTGATAAACTACTGTGAAAATAATTAAATAACCTATATCTCAAAAGTATAAGGTCACAGTTTAGGTTGGATCCAACCAACTTTTCTGCTAGTGAAAATGGAAGGCCGATTCCCCTTTGACCCCCTAAAACACTATGCTGGGGATCACAGGACGCACAGTAAGGAGGGGACAAGACTGATTTGTGTGTGTGTGTGTATTTAGGAGATTTCTATGCCGCCTCATCAGATCCCTCCTCAAGGCAGCTTACATTTAAAATACCGACAATACAATAAAAAAAACCCAAGAAGCCATTAAAACAAGCCATTGGATATAAACCGCATAAAAAAATATCCATGACGTCCTGAAGAGAGGGAGAGGGATACCTGAAGAGAGGGTGAGAGACGATAAACTGAAGTTCAGTCCAGGCAAGACTGTTGGTCAATAGGGAAGCTCCTCAGGGACTGTGAAGTCTGCTTGTCCTGGAGAGTTGGCCTCCTCCTCCCCACTTCCCTCCAATATTACTACCTCGGTGTGTGGGGGTAGATAGTTCTTCCTACTCTTTCTCCCCCTCACCTCCTCCTTCCTCACCCACCTCAGGAGGCAAAGGAGGTATTCGAGGGGCTTGTCTTGAGTGTATGACCTGTTATCACACAGCCTGTGGTGGAACAGCCAGGCTCTGGAGACAGCTCTGACTCCTCTGATGAAGAACAGCAGGATTCTGTGCCTATCAGCCACCAGCCAGCTGCAGCTGAGCAATCAGATAAGGAATCACTGTTAAGAGGCTATTAGTTTGCTCTGGAGCCACCCTTCCTGAGCTCAGACAAAAATGTGTGAGGCAGAGGCTAAACCTGTGAGCTAGCTCACACTAACTCAGTTTAGAGGGAACACTGTCAGCATGCCTCAGAGCTCAGCACCATCAATCAGTTGCTGAGGAAGGAGAAACATCACCAGAGGAGACATGAAGCAGCTGTCACAGGTGTGGTGTAGGGCTCGAAGCATATAAAAGTATGGGGGTTGTAATATACCCAGTTCAGACCGCGTGGCCAGCTTGGGCTCCACGTGGTCAAGCGCAAACGTCGAGCTTCGCTCAAAAAGACAATGGACTATGCGGATCCTAGCCTGCACCAATCAGGGGGCTAGGTTCCCGGCTGAGAGCCTATGGAACTCTCGGCCACTGTAAATAACCTATTGAGAAGTGGGTGTGTGTTATGGGTGGCGGTTTCTCAGGGAATATAAGCCGGCCTGCGAGCCGGCAAAAGCTGTCTTGTTCCTGATCTAATAAAGTACACTAAGCTGAAATCACTCTCCGTCTGCGTACTTTTCACTGGCGACGAGGATGGGATTCGAACCCACAGGGGTGGAGCCCTTCGGTGTGGCTTCAACATCTTCCTTTAGACACTGACCTGCTGCTGCTGTATTGGTCTTGACCTGCTTAGACAACTCTTGTACAATTTACGAACTCTGATTATTAAATTCTAGCATCCTGTCTCTGAAAACCAGATCCCGTTTCTGCCTGAGCAACTCTGTGTATGCTGGCACCTGCCTGATCAGAACACAGCCATGCTTACTAGAGGGAACGAGGCATGGAGGAGCCACTAAACCACTGCCAGAAGGGACAGTGGAGGTCAACTTTCCCTTGAAACTGTTCCCGGGATGGAAACTTCTGCTGCCAACCAGTGAGAGACCAAACAAATGCTTACGGCTTTACTTGGAAGACAGACCTGCTCACTTCACGGAAAGCAGGACCAAAGCCATGGGGAAACACTGTTGTGTTGTGTTTTGTTTGTTTTTTTGGCTGAAATAGTTGGGGGAATTGGTTGACAGGGCTGGTCGTGGTAGCAGCATGCTCTCCACTGTTTAGCAGGCTCCTTCTCCTCTTACCCTCCCCTCTAACTACTTTTATGGCAAACCTGGGGTGGGGTCCCCAAGTTAATGGATATATCTCTCTTCTACATGGCCCAATCCACAAATTTAAGCGTCCACATGTAGAGCCATATTGTCTATTAGACATATTGATATTTCCTCTCTGAAGCAGCACGGTTCACTAAACCACCTAATAACTGTTCCAGTTATTTTTTCCCCTTCATATCATTGCATATCTAAACCAAACTTAATAGTGAATTCTGAAATGTGTTTAGAAAATCTCCTCAACCAACTTTATTTTTAGAGTATCCATTTCAAAATGGCCAGCCTCTTAACTGGCGTGAACATGGTGTCCACCTTTAGAAGTTTATCTGCTAGTTTGACTTATTTATTGCTTTACAACTGTTGACCCTATAGCCTTAACTTGTTATTTAGTATCACTTTGCATTTCTTAATCATCATCATGTTGCATGTTAATTTGCTCTGGCTAAAAGTTTGAACCTGCCTGCCATTCTAACGTATTTGATAACGTGTACGTGTGCACGAAAGCTTATGCCTTGAATAAACCTTCGTTGGTCTTAAAAGTGCCGTTGGACTCTAAATTTGGTGAACATGAGTATTTATTAAAGGCCCTATTAGATCCGCCCAGGTGACGATGGCTGAAACCAACAGAACATATGCAGGGATCAAAATTATTTTCATAATGATTACTCCTTTCTAAAACAAACATTCAAGTGGCAAGAAAATGTACAGCTTGCCGAGAGCTGTGCAATCTTATGAATAGTAATGGCATGCAGACCTAAGCAACGGTATTTGATTTTAATTGAGCTATCCTTTAAATATTTTTTCTCTCTTCCAGTGTGTCAAGGTCATCCTCTCACAGATAAGAAGTTTATTATATGAGAAGAGCAATAACAACAGAACAGGAGATATATTGAAGACTTGTGGCACTGCTAACATGAAAGAAAGAGAGGGATACAAGCAATAATTGAAGTATACGCAGAAGTTGGTCCCACTGATAATTACTTAAACTATTAGAGTGCATAAGAGGTTAGTTGCCAGAAGAGAGTATGAATTCTAATATCTGCTGATCAGGACTTTTCCAACTCTTCCAAACTTATTTTCTCTTTTACTTCAACAACAACCAAAAATCAAAAGCAAAAAAGCAAAAAAAGCAAATGTAATTCAATTTTTTAAAAAGAAAGCTCTTTGAAGCATTCCTACTACAAAGAAGAATGTACAGATAGCTGCATTTACAGCTATCTTGATTTAATACATCACTCTAACCATATTTGTGGGGTATGCACCCCCCAACATAAAAGAGAACTGCATCTCATTAGAATGGTGAAAGCTAATTAATATTCCACTCATTACCATAGCATCCCCATCTCATATTACAGAATACCAGTTTTTTAATCAGTCAGTCATAAAAATGCTTTTTGGCGCACCCATTTTGCCATTCACTTGATTGTTCAGACTTAATGTATTCATAGAAATCTCACGGAAACATAATTTTTATGCTAAAAATGCTACAACAACAGTAAATTTGCATCTCTCTTTGGAAAACTGACAGTGCAATCCTGAAGAGAGTTGCATTCTCCTAAACGCATTGACTTCAATGGACTTTGAAGGTTGTAACTATGTTTAGATTAATTCGGTGGGTATGATTTTTTTCGTACATTTTTGTACCTTTGCACTTGATTATTGGTGATCTCTTGACAATATTGTACTGCTATCCGGTCCTCCTCAATTCATGCCAGTTTCTAGCTTTCATTCTAGCTGTTCCTGAAGAAGTGAGCGATGACTCATGAAAGCTCATCCCCTGCCACAGATTTTGTTAGTCTTTAAGGTGCTAATGGACTATTGCTCTTTTCTACCGTTACAGACAGACTAACATGGCTACCCATCTTGATCAACTTTCCCCTTGTTATAACCAAATAAAGGCAAATTAACAAAAGTGAATTAGTTGTGTAGATATCCATGGTTTCTCCACTGCCAGTTCTAGAAAAGGAAAGAACTCTGTGCTTACAAAGCTCCATCTACAGTACCTAACAGGAGACACTTCTTGGGTACGTGGAGCCCTGGATAGCGGCCATAGTATATATTGCCATGTTTGATTCATGCCCTCTAGCTAGTTAATCAGATTAACTAGCCAGTTAAACTAGATTATACAGAATAGATTTGGAAATTCAACACGATCCAGACATTAACTAGAGGAGAGGCGGAGGAATTTGTACATCTTGCTGTGGCGGCTAAGGAACCCAGTTGTGGGGGGCATAGCTTTCAAGCCAGCCACATGAAAACTAAATGTCTCTTTGGCTGTCTTGAGGCAACACTCTAACCATTATTCCACAATGCTGTGCAGAGAATGATAATTTCCTCTAATCATTCTTTAACAGGTCTCATTCTCCTAACTAAGGAGATCAGAAGTTTATTTATTTATGCTAGGTGTTGGGTGATAATGTATCTCCAGGCAAGAATTGCTCAGTGTTGTATTTAAAAAAACCTTTTATTTAAAATTAATCTAATTATTCTTGAAACAGTTAAGTAAGCAAGATTTGCAAATGTACAGATAACAATAGCATATGTCAAACAAATTAAAACTAGGTTCAGGTGGGTAGCCATGTTGGTCTGAAGCAACAGAATGAAGTTTGAGTCCAGTGAGTCCAGTGGCACCTTTAAGACCAACAAAATTTAATTCTGGGTATAAGAAGAAGAGGAAAAAGAGAAGAGATTGGATTTATACCCCACCCTTCACTACCCAAAGGTGTCTCAGAGCAGCTTACAAACTCCTTCCCCTTCCCCTCCCCACAACAGACACCTTGTGAGGTAGGTGGGGCTGAGAGAACTCTGACAGAAACTGCTCTTTTTCAAGAACAGCTCTTATCAGAGCTACGGCTTGCCCAAGGTCATCCAGCCAGGTGCAAAGTGGAGGAGTGGGGAATCAAACCCGGTTCTCCCAGATTAGAGTCCGCACACTTAACCACTACACCAAACTGTGTGCATGCACACTTCATCAGATTAGTGTAGTGGTTAAGTGCGCGGACTCTACTCTGGGAGAACCGGGTTTGATTCTCCACTCCTCCACTTGCACATGGCTGGATGTCCTTGGGCAAGCCGTAGTTCTGATAAGAGCTGTTCTTGAAAAAGAGCAGTTTCTGTCAAGAGCTCTCTCAGCCCCACCTACCTCACAGGGTGTCTGTTGTGGGGAGGGGGAGGGAATGGAGTTTGTAAGTTGCTCTGAGACACCTTTGGGTTGTAAAGAGCGGGGTATAAATCCAATCTCTTCTTCTTCTCTTCTAAAGCTAAATAGGCATACATATCATTTCTTATTTTATCTGATGAATATAAAGTAGATTACAATTTTCTAAGATTCTTACCAAAGTCTTTGCAAAAAGCTAACATAGGCCCTGTTCACATGGAGCATTTGCCCCGTGGAAGGCATGATAGTCGGGCGGATTTTCTGGGCGCGATCACACCAGAACATCTGGGAGGCGTAGCGCACCCATGGCCAACCCGTGGTATACCGCCGAAAATGCGGAGTTAAAAAATACCTGGTCAAAGGTAGTAGCAACCAGTTTGCCACGGGCTGCCTCCAGAATGCCTCGGTGTGTTCGCGCCAGCGCGCCGCTTTTCCCTCCGGACCCTCGTTGACATGGAGGGACAGAACCATGGCCTGCTGCCGACTATGGGATCGTGTTATGGCACGTTAAAATATGGCACTGCAAATAGCCACGCCTCCCCCTCGCGTTATCTGGCCCGTGTGACCAGGGCCATAGTCTCACTGAATTTCAAAGCTGAGAAATGTAGGGGGTTGGTTTATATGGAGGCAATAAATGAGCCAACATATGACTTGAGTAAACCTCCTGATTTGTGCCCTCTAAAGGCATGCTGTGAGGTACCCCTGTGCATGTAATAATGCTGCCACTACTGAACATTTGAAGCAAATTCTATTTTGTAGTTCCTGTGGTTTTCCCCCCACCAGCCATTGAATCAACTTGTTCATAATTCAGTACAACATATAACACAATAGTTTTTAACAGGAGACAGCAGATCTGATTCTTGCTGGTCTGGGAGTTGTCTCTTCGAGGTCAAAACTTGGAACCGCTGAAACTCTGAGAAAAAGGCTGTCCTTTATACAGTTTCTATCGTCGGTACCTGGCATTGCATTTTATGGCACACATGGCCCAGCCTGACAAAGTGACATTTATGTCAGATTTGGCCCTTATAACAAATGAGCTTGACACCTCTGGTTTAACTGTTTAGGGTTGTACAGTGCTTTTGATAAATCAGTGTGCAACCCTAAACAGTCACATAATTCTTCCAAAAAGGATATTGCCTTATTTGTACTTCGTAGGGTTGAATCCCACAGATCATCTCTACTAGCAGCAGCACTTTCCCCTAGCGCAAGGAATCTTCCCCTGATGTGAGACACTCCCCAGTCAGTGGAAGAGTCTCTTGCACCAGAGGAATCAATGGAACCGAATCAGTGGAAGAGCCTGTTGTGCCAAAGGAAGTGGCACAAAAGATGGCAGATGATCCATGATTAGAATCTCTCACACACCTCTCTAAGGAAATCAGGGGGGGTCACAGTTTTGTGAATGGGACACTAAAGGTATCTGTATGCTTTCTGCAGCAAGCAAAATAGCAGCTGGGTGTGTACGATTTAAATCAGGAAAATGACACAGGGAAAATGTGTAACCCAGGATTGTACTTCTGATCCGATTTGGCCTTACTGCGACTGTTTTCACTATTTCTATTTTTTAAAAAAACAAACAGAAAATGTAAAGTCAGTTTTAGCTCTCCTGTGACTTTTCCAAGCCCAGGGTGATTTTATTTGGGCATGGTGAAGTAGGGGAGAAGAGGACCTGGAGCATAAACACATATCACTGTTGAGCAGGAAAATGTGACATATGATCACAGGACTTTGCTGAACTCCACTGTTAGATTTTTTCCAATCTGATGAAAGGTTACCTTGTAAGAAGCAGCTCTCAAGCCTACGAGTTACTTCAGGCCATTCCTGTTGAGTCGATTCTGTGCCATCTGCTCCTTGATGTGTTGCCCTTAGCATGTAATATGTTTGAAATCACATCAGTGCCCCCGTTGGTTTTGGATTCATAAGCATAATAGTAAATCCCGGGCTGGGGCTATTGTCTTTTCTCATTTAACCTTTCATACTTTGCTTATTGTAGCCAGCGGCGGTATTCAAAATTATTATATAATGTGTTTCTTTTTATCAAGAGGAGTAGATAATATCCATACAACAAAAAAGCGAAAACACTCATGTTCCCATATGGCACATGGAAATTTCAATCCTATTATCTATTAGCTTTCAGCTACTAAAGACTGTAATCCGTTTACCAGCTTGTCATGTCCAGGCATAAGCCTGAATCTCTACAATAGTTCACCGAGCATGTTTTCTGAGTTAGTTCAGCCCAAGAAAAACATGAAAATCGACTCCCATTTCAACTTTGAAAAAAGACTGAAATTTACTCTGAGGCCATTCCTATCTGCAGTACTCATTTACAATGGTTTAATGGTCATTCTTTTTCCAAGGCAGCTTAGGAACTGTAGTTCTGTGTGGGGACAGGAAGACTTACCAATGGAGCTAGCAGCTATGATGGGTGAATGGAAACACCATGTTCTGAGGCAGTATACCACTATGGCTAGCAGCCACTGATAGACCCGGGCCCGTACCCAGGATTCTCTAAGTCGAGGGGCATTTGAATTTCTTAGGGGGCACCAGCTAATTGAATTAAATGTAATTTATTTTTCTGGGAGAAATAGAGAGGTGCTGTCCAATGCTTCCTCTAAGCTGTGGAGTCTTGTGAGCAAAAATTCTACTTTGTGAGCTACTGGCATTAAAGTTGTGAGTGAGCGATTTGGCTACTGCATAAATCAGTTTGCTCTGGAGCCAGCCTTCCTGAGCTAGGATAAAAATGTATGAACCGGAGGCTAAAAAACCATGAGCTAGCTCACACTAACTCAGCTTAGAGGGAACACTGGTGCTGTCTGGCTCCGTGCAGCCACTGTAGCCAGCCCTTCACCCTGCTGTGCAGAAATACCCTGCTCCTTCCCCACACCTGCCACCACTCGGGGGCCCTGGGCTGGATGGGGAGTCATGGGGCCTTGCCAGTAAGCCAGGGGGCCTAGCCCTGAGATGCCCCACTGTAGCTACAGGCCTGGATAGATCTATCATCCATGAATCCTTCTGATCTTGTAAACATGCTGCAATGCATTCAGACTCTCAAAGACACAGTGATGGTTCAGGGAAAATTTTGTTTAGATGAGTGACAAACTTGGTAGGAGCACAGTGGCACTTTAGAGAACAATACAATTAATTCCAGCATAAGTGTTCATGGGCAGAGCTCACTTCATCAGATGCATGAAGTTTATATCCATAAGGCTCATGCATCGATACCAGTGTACAACAGAAATGTGTGTGTTTGTTACAAAAGTTTAAAACAATATCCTATCAAAAAAAGTAATCCACTCAGAGTGGGTAAGGATGACTCTCAACTGTTGATAGATAAACAAAGTAGGATTACCACAAAACCTAATCAAGGAAAATTCACAATGAAACAAGCAGATCCAATTAGAAAATGACAGAGATGTAGCTGAACCAAGTAACTCTTGTAAGGGGTGGGATATGCAAGATGTTAGCACCAGTAGTAAGTGAGAAATCCTAGTCAAGATGTGGTGGGGATAAGGTTGCCAGGTCCCTTCATTGCTCCAACGAGGGTATTTAGGGTGCATTCTGAGGGTGGGCGGGGATGTCCCCATGCCCCCCTTCAAGCCCCACCCCCAAGAGTGACCACCCACCCGGCCACCCTTCTCTCTCCCCTCCTGCCTGATTTACAGGGCTTCAGCTGATCAGTGGGAACCTTAAATCTTTTTGTGAGCTGTGCATATGGCCCGCAACCACCCCTCTCCCTCCCCCCCTGCTTGATTTAAAGGGCCTTCTAGCTGATCTGCAGGCCACGTGGTCCTCACTGATCAGCTGAAGCCCTTTAAATCAGGTGGGGGAGGGGGGGCAAGTGGTTGCTCTTGGGGGAGGGGTTTGGGGGTGGAGCTTCCCCCACTGGCCAGCTAACCTTTCCCCTAGCGCAAGGAATCTTCCCCTGATGTGAGACACTCCCCAGTCAGTGGAAGAGTCTCTTGCACCAGAGGAATCAATGGAACCGAATCAGTGGAAGAGCCTGTTGTGCCAAAGGAAGTGGCACAAAAGATGGCAGATGATCCATGATTAGAATCTCTCACACACCTCTCTAAGGAAATCAGGGGGGGTCACAGTTTTGTGAATGGGACACTAAAGGTATCTGTATGCTTTCTGCAGCAAGCAAAATAGCAGCTGGGTGTGTACGATTTAAATCAGGAAAATGACACAGGGAAAATGTGTAACCCAGGATTGTACTTCTGATCCGATTTGGCCTTACTGCGACTGTTTTCACTATTTCTATTTTTTAAAAAAACAAACAGAAAATGTAAAGTCAGTTTTAGCTCTCCTGTGACTTTTCCAAGCCCAGGGTGATTTTATTTGGGCATGGTGAAGTAGGGGAGAAGAGGACCTGGAGCATAAACACATATCACTGTTGAGCAGGAAAATGTGACATATGATCACAGGACTTTGCTGAACTCCACTGTTAGATTTTTTCCAATCTGATGAAAGGTTACCTTGTAAGAAGCAGCTCTCAAGCCTACGAGTTACTTCAGGCCATTCCTGTTGAGTCGATTCTGTGCCATCTGCTCCTTGATGTGTTGCCCTTAGCATGTAATATGTTTGAAATCACATCAGTGCCCCCGTTGGTTTTGGATTCATAAGCATAATAGTAAATCCCGGGCTGGGGCTATTGTCTTTTCTCATTTAACCTTTCATACTTTGCTTATTGTAGCCAGCGGCGGTATTCAAAATTATTATATAATGTGTTTCTTTTTATCAAGAGGAGTAGATAATATCCATACAACAAAAAAGCGAAAACACTCATGTTCCCATATGGCACATGGAAATTTCAATCCTATTATCTATTAGCTTTCAGCTACTAAAGACTGTAATCCGTTTACCAGCTTGTCATGTCCAGGCATAAGCCTGAATCTCTACAATAGTTCACCGAGCATGTTTTCTGAGTTAGTTCAGCCCAAGAAAAACATGAAAATCGACTCCCATTTCAACTTTGAAAAAAGACTGAAATTTACTCTGAGGCCATTCCTATCTGCAGTACTCATTTACAATGGTTTAATGGTCATTCTTTTTCCAAGGCAGCTTAGGAACTGTAGTTCTGTGTGGGGACAGGAAGACTTACCAATGGAGCTAGCAGCTATGATGGGTGAATGGAAACACCATGTTCTGAGGCAGTATACCACTATGGCTAGCAGCCACTGATAGACCCGGGCCCGTACCCAGGATTCTCTAAGTCGAGGGGCATTTGAATTTCTTAGGGGGCACCAGCTAATTGAATTAAATGTAATTTATTTTTCTGGGAGAAATAGAGAGGTGCTGTCCAATGCTTCCTCTAAGCTGTGGAGTCTTGTGAGCAAAAATTCTACTTTGTGAGCTACTGGCATTAAAGTTGTGAGTGAGCGATTTGGCTACTGCATAAATCAGTTTGCTCTGGAGCCAGCCTTCCTGAGCTAGGATAAAAATGTATGAACCGGAGGCTAAAAAACCATGAGCTAGCTCACACTAACTCAGCTTAGAGGGAACACTGGTGCTGTCTGGCTCCGTGCAGCCACTGTAGCCAGCCCTTCACCCTGCTGTGCAGAAATACCCTGCTCCTTCCCCACACCTGCCACCACTCGGGGGCCCTGGGCTGGATGGGGAGTCATGGGGCCTTGCCAGTAAGCCAGGGGGCCTAGCCCTGAGATGCCCCACTGTAGCTACAGGCCTGGATAGATCTATCATCCATGAATCCTTCTGATCTTGTAAACATGCTGCAATGCATTCAGACTCTCAAAGACACAGTGATGGTTCAGGGAAAATTTTGTTTAGATGAGTGACAAACTTGGTAGGAGCACAGTGGCACTTTAGAGAACAATACAATTAATTCCAGCATAAGTGTTCATGGGCAGAGCTCACTTCATCAGATGCATGAAGTTTATATCCATAAGGCTCATGCATCGATACCAGTGTACAACAGAAATGTGTGTGTTTGTTACAAAAGTTTAAAACAATATCCTATCAAAAAAAGTAATCCACTCAGAGTGGGTAAGGATGACTCTCAACTGTTGATAGATAAACAAAGTAGGATTACCACAAAACCTAATCAAGGAAAATTCACAATGAAACAAGCAGATCCAATTAGAAAATGACAGAGATGTAGCTGAACCAAGTAACTCTTGTAAGGGGTGGGATATGCAAGATGTTAGCACCAGTAGTAAGTGAGAAATCCTAGTCAAGATGTGGTGGGGATAAGGTTGCCAGGTCCCTTCATTGCTCCAACGAGGGTATTTAGGGTGCATTCTGAGGGTGGGCGGGGATGTCCCCATGCCCCCCTTCAAGCCCCACCCCCAAGAGTGACCACCCACCCGACCACCCTTCTCTCTCCCCTCCTGCCTGATTTACAGGGCTTCAGCTGATCAGTGGGAACCTTAAATCTTCTTGTGAGCTGTGCATATGGCCTCTCCCTCCCCCCCTGCTTGATTTAAAGGGCCTTCTAGCTGATCTGCAGGCCACGTGGTCCTCACTGATCAGCTGAAGCCCTTTAAATCAGGTGGGGGAGGGGGGGCAAGTGGTTGCTCTTGGGGGAGGGGTTTGGGGGTGGAGCTTCCCCCACTGGCCAGCTAATTGGGGTGGATTGGAACCCCGAAAAGCAGGGGGAACCCCGCCCAGACCTGGGGGCTGTGGGGTTAGTACTGTATTAATTAATCTGAATTCAGCAAATTTTTTTCCTTTGGATTCTTCATTTTATTTTATTTTTATACTTTTATATTAATCACTACCCAGCAGGTCAATTTATGCTATTTCATTTACTTTGAAAGATATAAGGGGAAGGCAGGACTTTACCAGGATTTTCTACTGACTACGTACAAAACCATGTCTTCCAAAAATAAATGGACAGAGCTTTGTTATTAGGTGTAATTTTGGAGACTACAGGGTGTTTAGCTTGGGGGGTTGGTTTAATATTTTATCCTAAACCCTGTATTTTATATAATTTTGCTTTATATGTAATTTCATAGCGCCTAAAAGCCTATAAGCTGTGTATGGAAATAGAAATGGCAGTTCTTTTGTAGGACAACCAGCTGGGGCCCAGCATTGGAAGAGTTCAGAGAAGATGGCAGCTTAGGGTAGTGGTGGAAAGTATGGTCAAGTCACAGCTGACTTAACACAACCCCATAAGATTTTCAAGGCAAGAGACGTTCAGAGGTAGTTTGCCACTGTCTGCCATTACACAGAGGCCCTGAGCTTCCTTGGTGGTCTCCAAATGCTAACCAAGTCTGACCCTGCTTAGCTTCTGAGATATGATGAGATCAGGCTAGCCTGGGCCATCCAGGTCATGACCTGGGAGGGCCAAGGAAAAGCAGAGGAAGGTCCTGAGGCCTGGCGGCCTATCATACCCAAGCCCTGGCATAATTAATAGGGCAGGAGGGGAGGCAGTTGGGGGAGGATCCATTCAGCTGCCCAGTAGGAGGGACACAGGAGGATT
>NW_015169804.1:67399-84477 GCF_001447785.1 Gekko japonicus | reverse complement strand
AAGAGCAGGTCTATTTGGACCTTTAAGGGGTGGCTTCTGGGAAAAGCCAAGGAGGAGAAGAGCTCTGATGTGGCAAGAGCTGTGGTCCTGGGGAAAGGAGAAGGAATAAGGTGGCACAACCCCCTTCCTTTCCCCATTCTGAGAACTGGGAGACCTGTCTGAGACACCCAGCAAGATGGCGAAGGGCACACCAGTGGAACTGGAGAGAGAGCAGCCTCGTCCGTTCATAAACTGAGTTCACACTCTGCTAATATGCAGTTAATGCACTGACCAATCTAACTGTTACAAACCAGTGCCAAATTGCTCCCTAGGCTGAGTGAACAGAATAATGTCAGCAGCCAGGAAAAGCACCCAAGCCCACAAAACACCTGAACAAAGCCCACATTTCTCCTCCCCACACCAGGTTGTAGGTGCAGCAGAAGAGGGGCTTTTCTTCAGACGAGAAGAAGCTGCCCCTTGTTTTGGAAGCCAAAGTAAATCCGTCAGCTAGCCTAAGTCAGGCCACGCCCATCCACCCAACCCAAGCACCTGCATTTGGATTGGTTGCAGGATGGGGCTCCTGAATTTGTGTCTCTGTTCAGTGGTTCACGGCTGTAGGTGAGAAGTTGTTTTAGGGCAGGAGGTTGACTGTAAGCAAGGAAATCCCTTCCACCTGAAGCCTGTGAGAAAGAAATAGCATCATCCAATCATCCAGGCTAGGCTGCAGGTCCCTGGGGTTGCTTTGGACTGGTTTGAGCTGCAAGCTATGGGGAGGCAACCATATGTTGTCATCTCCAATAATAGCTTTGTAGCAGGCTATTTCTGGGCATAATTCTGGCTTTCTCAGTCAGCTTCTTTACTTCACTGGTAGTATTTGTACACATCTCTGTACACATCCCGAGCCTCTAGCAAGGGTATATCTGCATCAGTTATGTCAACTAACTCTAATCCAGGTGCTCTCAAATCTCATAACAGCTCCAGGTAACATAAGATTTATTATGGAATCATTACACAGTCTATAATAGTCTTAGGTACTCTACCTGGAGCAATTTTCTTCATCCATTTGGTGCTTAACATGAAGCAATTCTTCAAATTCTGGGCATTCTCATATTTCAGAAGAGCCCTTTTAGGTCTAGCATTTCCCCCACTCAAAGACTGTAGTCAGTTTATAGTAAACCTAGTGCACTTTCCAATCTATTCAGGCCTTTACATGGTTTAGGAAATATTGCCCTCACTCTGAACTGTCTTTTTGACATTATCATGAAGTCTGATTTCATTGACTATTAAGAGGGAACGCACCAACCAAGTGTATTGGGAGCACACTTGGGAATTCATAGTCTCTGTAATGTACCCAATACACACAGTCACTGCCTTGTGTGAACTGGACAGTGTGGATTTCCCAAGCAGGTACTGTTTGGTATAGTGGTTAAGTGCACAGACTCTAACCTGGGAGAACCAGGTTTGATTCCCCACTCCTCCATTTGCAGTTGCTGGATGACCTTGGGCAAGCCATAGTTTTGTGTGAGTTGTTCTTGAAAGAGCAGTTCAGAAAGAGCTCTCTCAGCCCCACCTATCTCACAGGGTGTCCGTTGTGGGGAGGGGAAGGGAAAGGAGTTTGTAAGCCACTCTGAGACTCCAAGTGAAGAGTGGGGTAAAAATCTAATCTCTTCTTCTTCTTCTTCTTCTTCTTCTTCTTCTTCTTCTTCTTCTTCTTCTTCTTCTTCTTCTTCTTCCATACATCTGAACCAGAATCCAGGGTGGAAGGCTGAATGCATTGCACATGGAAAATGAATGTGCTGTCCAATTCACAGGAGACTGCATGGGCTTAATGTCTGAAGAGAGCTCCTACGGCAATGAGCTGTCATTCCACTAATGATGAGTTAATGGGGTCACAGTTCAAGAAACAAGAAGAAAGTTTTTATTTTTAAATGGCATTGTAGAAGCAACTGAAAGTGGCTGTGAACAGAAACGAAAAGGGGCATAAAAAATTAAGGAGGGTGTAAGCCCTCAAATAATGTTTCTCTTTCATACCAAAGAGATTGGACTGTGAACATTTGTCCTCACTCTAAGGGAGAACAGTCAAACAACCCACAGTATTTCTAAAATCTCATGCTAAAACCATGGGAGTTCCAACATATACAATAACAGTTATGGGATCCAGACATCAAATTAGGTCAGACAGATGTGCATTGGCAAAATAAACAGAGGTTAATGCAGGCTCCATATTGAGAAACAAATCCAATACACAATAGCATGAAAGCATGTGCAGTATTGTGGCTAAGAGACTGAGGTGTGAATCGCAAAATTCCCTTGCTAAGCTATCACTTTTGACATGAACATACAAACGGGTGGGAAAATAGTTATTGTATTGGTTAATGGGTACCGTTGGAGGGCAGGCAATATCCGCACAGCATATTGCACATAACTTGCCACTCTGATTGCTTCGCCTTCATTTTGCCTTCCACTCCATCACGACTTCCATTTGATAAGTTTTCAAGCCACCAACACTGTTCTGCTGTTATTAAAGAAACTGCATCCCCTTCAGAATATTTCCCCTGCTGAAATACTCCCGGCCATTGGCAGTAAAAAGATTAAGGTCTGGTATCTCATAAAATATAGTAAGAGCCAGAAATGGATGTTGAAACCATCGCCGATAGGTATCTCCCTTTTCCGTTGCTTGGTTGGAGCAGTGGCAAACACTGAGATTAAATAAGATTTACATAATCACTCATTTTTTCTGGCCTTTCCTTTCCTCCCTGACAAATCAGTGGAGAAATGCCTGTAAGAAATGAGGCTTACCCAGTACCCTGCTTGGAAAGGCAGGTCATCAAGAACTAGTCTACGAGAATGATAAGAAAAGAAATCACAGTGTGCAATTTTTCATATCTTGGTGCCTGCTAGGCACCTAAATCCACACATAAATAGCAAAAAAAAAAAAAAGAGTCCAGGAAGAATCCTTTGCTCCAGCAAAAAACTTTGGCTGACCTCAGGAGGGACTGCACAGCTCAGAACCCGTAGGGAACCAAAGTGTCTACATTCAGTCTGCACAATTTGTTACTCAGCACTGGCCAAACAAAGCTCATTAGCCCTGTGTTATGGATTTCCAGCAGTCTGTCAAGCCCATCATTATTGAAGACCCGATTGTGCTGTTCTTATACATATGCAGCATGTTATAGTTGAATTTAGGGCTGCCCAGTCACTAGGCAGGGCATTCCCCGCTCCCTACTCCCACTGCCCACCACCACTCTGAGTTGCAGCAGGAGAAAAATAGCCCCCTCCTGTGACACCAGCTGTGGCATCACAACCCTTGCAGTAAATTTAAAAAGTGACATAGATTGTTCTAGGAGTCAGCAGAAACTCTGTAGTTACCATAGAGTTTCCAGTGAATCTTAGAGCTACCAATGTTACTTCCCTTTTTTTTTTTTTACCAGAAGGGAGGCGATGCTGCAACTGTTGTCACACACCCCATATCCCTGCCCACAGATCCTCCCACTGGTCGCCAGGCAATACTTGACAATCCAAGCTGGACTAGGATCTGTGAGACCCTACTTCCAATCCCTGCTCTGCCATGGAAGCTCACTAGGTGACCTTGGGCCAGTCAATCATACTCTCTCGGCCTAACCTACCTCCCAGGGTGGTTATTGTGAACAGACAACAGAGGAGGGCAGGAAGTTGTTGTAGCCTCAGTGGGGAGAGAAGCAGAGTATGCATATCCAAACAAAGCAATGCATCATGGGCTAATGCTGGAGGAGCTGTACTGCTTTATATCTACCTACCAGGCATACACAGCTCTTAATGCACCTGGATCACCTCTCCCCCCCCACACACACACACGTGGCACATAATTTTTATATATGGAACGCTGCTAGTACTGAAGTTTTCTTACAGCCTTCCTTCAAAAGGCAAGGTAAAGCACAAACAAACTTCAGCCAGTGCATGTTCTCTCAATAGCAATGAACAAATGTTCACTATATCATTCTTTTCAAATTCATGTATGTTTTTGTCAACATTTTCAGTTCTCCACTTTTCCCCGTTGGTTTCGTACATGCATTTGTACTGTTTAGACTTACATTGTGCAATATGTATGTGTAACGCTTGTTTAGGTATTTATGTCCTGCTTTTCTTCCCAATGCAAATCCTACCCTGGGTCTCCCAGATTCTAGTTCAACCACTATAATGCCCTTATTTTATTGAGATCTGTCTGTCTGTCTGTGATTCTATCTGCCTGTCACACCTTCAAGGAGTTCCAGACAGTGCAATAACCCTGAAAATTAAGTGTTGTGCAAGGTAACACAAATTGTCATAAAAAGAAAAGATAATTGGTTCAATTTACAAAGGGAACAGCAAAAATCCAAAGGGAGATTATTATTTTTTTCCTGGCTGAAACACGGAGAAATCCAGTCATTCCTAGTTATCATTAAATCATCTGACACCTAGTGGAACAGAATACTGAAATAAATAAATTACCATGCCTTTGACATGGCTATCTTCATTGCCTGTCCTGTGAACACATTAAGATGGATGCTCCAGAAGAGGCAGGAAAAGATCAAGAATCTCACTTCAGAGGTTCCTCCCCCCCCCCAGGGTCA
Organism: Gekko japonicus; assembly: GCF_001447785.1. Classification (NCBI taxonomy): domain Eukaryota; kingdom Metazoa; phylum Chordata; class Lepidosauria; order Squamata; family Gekkonidae; genus Gekko; species Gekko japonicus. The sequence goes on along the minus strand of NW_015169804.1, from coordinate 79,909 downwards.
GCTCTGTTAATCTGCTGCAGTTAAAATAATAATCTCCAGGCACCTTTTTTATTAGACTTAGGCTGCGATCACACACACTCGATAATCCACTTTCAACCCACTTTCAATGCACTTTCCAACTGGATTTTTACTGTGTGAACTGGCACTCTATCAGAGCATGTCATCCACTGGTTTCCTCCCCCAAAATAATAATACACAGTCAAAAGAGCTGCTGAGCCCGCAAGAATAAATCCAGACAGATTTTCATTCCCCCCCCCTCCTCAGGACAGATCTGCTTGGTTTTAACAACACTTTGCCTTCCTGGGTTTTTTTATTATGTGGGCCATTTGCATGAAAGCTCTGTTCCTCCAGGAGACATCTTCACATCTTGTTTGTGACAGTCCTGACATCTTCAATCAGAAGCAATGTCATAAACAGACTCTCGCCGCAACACCACGCAAGGCAAACCTGGCGGCGGCGGGGGGGGGGGGGGGAGAATTCCTAAGGAAAAATTCAGCTTTGTTTCACACAATCACTTCCACTAACTGTGTTTGAGCCAAGTATCAAGAGCCACAGCAAAAAAAACGGTGTATCCGCATTTTCTTTCAAAAGCAGGGAGAGAGCTTTGCAAGATTTATTAGAAAACAGATTTTTTGGGGAAATGGTGTCAAAGGTGATGACTGAACAAAGTTTGAGTCCAGTGGCACCTTTAAGACCAACAAAGTTTAATTCTGGGTCTACGCTTTCGTGTGTGTGCCACTCAAACTTTGTTCTGTTGCTTCAGACCAACTCGGCTACCCACCTCAATCTAAAGGTAAATGATTGTGCAGGGCTATTTTTGGGCAGGAACACACAGGAACGGAGTTCCGGCTGGCTCCTGAGCTGGCCATGCCTAGCAGGAACTCATTAGCATAATAGGCCACAGCTAACAGCAGAAACTCATTAGGATTGGCCTGACATGAAAAGAAGTTCCTGCTACAAAAAAGGCCCTGGGTTTTGACAACAAAGTAAACAGAATAAGAAGCAAAAGGTGGGTGTGGCTGGATGACCACACTTCTGGCAACATGGGGGGTGGCCTAATATGCCAATGAGCTATGTTGTCAGGGGTGTGGCCTAATAAGCTAATGAGTTTCTGCTGTTGGGTGTGGCCTGTTATGCTAATGAGTTCCTGCTGGGCTTTTTCTACAAAAAAAAAGCCCTGATTGTTAGTACTGTTAGTACTGGGTTCAATGTTTTTCTTTTTATTACGTTCACATAGCACCCTGAACTGGATGGCCCAGGCTAGCCCAATCTTATCAGATCTTGGAAAATAAGCAAGGTCAGCCGTGGTTAGTATTTGGATGGGCCACCACCAAAGACGCCCTGGATTGCTGAACAGACCCTGCCACACAGGGGGGGGGAGCACGGGCAAAGTGTGGCTTTTGAAAGCCGCACCAAAAGAGACACGTGGCGGTGGGATCACATAGATCCCCTGAGCCGCCGCGCAGTGCCTTCTCAGCACAATCAGGTGCCGGGGGGGAAGCCACTGAAGGAAGAGCGCGGCAGACGAACTGCGCATGTGTGTGCATGCGGAGTTCGGCCGAGAGCCTGGACTGCTCCAGACGACGGGCGCATCAGCGATCCCATGGCCGTGCTTGATGCGACGTTCCAGGTAAGTCCTCCTCTGTAGGTGGTCCTTTTTTGCAGCGGGTTTTCTGGCTTTAGGGACGGATCGGGGACGGGTGCGCGCTGCTTCCCAGATGTTGCGGTGAGATCACGCCCGTTTGCTGCACCCCCGATCCGTCCCTTTCCCGAGCCAAAACCTTCCATGTGACCGGGGCCAGAGGCAGGCAATGGCAAACCACCTCTGAACATCTCTTTTCTTGAAAACCCTGGGGGGGGGGGTCACCATAATTCAACTGCAACTTGATTGCACTCTCCACCACCACCATGTTACATAGCAAAGATGCCAAGCACATTATAAGTCTTTGCACTGAATTCTGTTACTGCTGCATGTCTAGTTCACACCTGACAAAAGATTGTCAACAGTCCTGAAGAAAAAATGCCCCCCGACCCTTTAACAAAGGCTTAATAGGATGTTATTTCCCAGGGGATGTTAGTTACCTCCATGCCATGAAAAGTTTCAGCTGCACATTTCCAACTTAAGCCTCTGGGTTGTTGTTTTTTTAATTAATGTTTTATTGTATATTTTCAAAACCACAATACAGATGAAGAAAACAAAATTAAACATTACAACATCAGAAGCATAGCGTAAGCTAGTGAGATGAACATATGATTTAAATCTAAAACAATAAGTATGGATTCATCAGTTTCATTAAGACTATCCAAAATACTTTATAGTTAACACAGACAAACTTAAGCCTCTGTTAAAGGGAAAGAATATTTTTCCCCCAGGCCAGCTGGCAATCATAGCCCATCATTGGCAAATTCTGCTTGCTAAGAATAGTTTGAGGATCTGTTTAATATAACTGATTATTGACTATTTTATTGCAATAGAGTGACTGTTTTAAGGATCATTAAAGTATGGAAACAGGCAATTAAATGCTTGGAAAATTACAGACAAACAGTCATGGATCATACATGGTTTTCTCTGCTGCCAGCAGTTCCTTTTAATCCTATGAAAGGTGGGGTTTTTTTCATAATTTTATTTAGTTACTTAAAATATTTTTAAGCTGCCTTTCCACATGACTTAGGGTCCCCAAGGAAGGAGACAATAAAAATATTAGGACAAGTTTAAGAACGTAGATAGGTGGGGAGGGGATTCCATCATTTCGATGCCACAGCTGAGAAGACCCCTTCTTGGGTTACCACCTATGGACTCTTGGTTCATGAAGTTGCATGGAGTAGCAGCCACACAGGTTGGTGGGCCACGTCGGTGGGCCACAGTGAGGAGGGGAAAGGGTGGATATCACTCTTCCTACCTGTTCTGTCAACAGTTCTGCGGTCAGAAGGGACTGTCCTTGCAGAAGTAGATCACTGGAATCTGCCCAAAATCTCACAATCTTCACATGCCATTGCCATATTCTTTGTGGTGAGGTGATTTCTGTGCCTCAAGAAAAAGTTCAACAAAAATTCTTGGATATTTCCTAGCCACTGTTTTCCTTCCCTGCCCTATGCATGAGTCTCATTTACAAGACAATAGCTCACCTCATTCTAGCCATGAGATTTACACTAAGGAATACAAATTTGTCCATTTTTTAAAGTAAAAAATATCCCAATCTGTTATAAACCATTCAGAAAGTAACAAACAATAGATCCTGCCCCAAATGCTAATGCTTATGTAACCTCTTAAGTCTCGGTTATACCTTAAACCATCTTTGGAATGAGGAACACTTTTGTGCTTCCTGTGTGCAAATTAATATTACCGAAGCACTAATCTGCTTTGAGGAGATGTTCAGTGTTTTGTAAGATCAGATTTCAAAAGATTCCAGCTAATCTCTGGTCCTATGGGAGCGAAGTAAGCTTGGGCAACTTTGCTTTTCTATGCAAAATGGCTGAATTCTTCATTTGTAATTAATGTTTCTTGCACCCTTTGGAGTGAAGGGAATTACAGAGGGCAATGTCATTAATGCCTGTAGTACAATCCAGAGATGATAGATGGGGTGCTGCCCCCTTTTGGTTGCACATTACAAAGGAACAGATCGTATTATTGCTGGCCAATGGAGAATTTTAAGAAGCTTAATTCATAAGTGCAAATGGAATATGAGGTAAATCTGCTATTCCATTAAATAATTTTGGATGGTTATCATTTGTTTGTAGAAGGAGGAAATTACAGGATTTTTCGAACGATGCTATGATCTGACAGAGCTTTAAAAGGAATTAATCAGAATGCACTCCCCTTTATTTCCATAAAACCATGCTAATTAAACTCAAATAGTGTCTTTCCAAGACCTTTGCTCTTTGGATTGCATGTAGGAGCCATTATGCAAATCCATTTCAAATAAAGAACCACCACCTCCTATTCATTGGGAACACGTCCCACCCACACAGCCACCCACCCCGATATTTTCTAATCACACCAATGCTGCAGCAGAGGAATTGGTTCACAGGTTTGTTAGATTAAATTGCTCAGAGATGAAACTCAAGCCTATTTGTGTTGGATGGTTCAGTGCTACCCTTAAATTACGACTTGTATATTTCTCAATAGTACGAGATGTGTTCCTCCCATCAGAGAACAAGATTCGAACAATAAGTCAAAATAAGCAAAACAAGTGAACATGTTGGATATGGAACGGAGTGCAGGCAAAACTCAAGATTGCCTCATGAATCACTGTGGTCCACTCTGCTAGAGGTTTTTTTGTTGTTTTTTTTAAGCTGGGATAAACAATACAGCATTGTTGGCAGGAAGCATTATGGTGTTCTTGTGGAAATTATACCATTGCTCCAGTTGGCATCGCCTTACACTCTTGACAATGTCTCTTGTACAGACGAAGCGCTTGAGTTAGTTCACAACCAACAAGAAGTGATGAACTTTCTGAAGAGAAAGGAACAGTATAAAGACTGTTTTTTTCACCATTCTTTAACACAACCCATGTTCCTGTCACAGCACGGTAATAATATAACTGGATGCGATTTGGAATGTCGATTTGCTCTTGAATGCCATTTTGAATACCCCTTTTCAGTTTTCAAAATCCAAGGTACAACTCTGGAAAAGAGTCATTTGTTCCCCTTACTGGTTGCCTATCAGAGAGCCAGACTCTGGACTCTCTGTATCTTAGCTTGCAGAAGGTATATTTTTGAAGGTAGATAGACTTGGAATGGATTAGGAGGCATCACACCCTTTCTCTACACAGAGAGCATCAGCTTCTTCTATTGTTAATAGCTTATTCACTGCCTCAGGCATTCTTAAATAATCAAAGTTTGTAAATGTTTCTGCACGATTTTTTGTCTCCCCAGGAGTGGATCTGAATTTAGTGTCCTGTGACCCCGTGTTTTCCGAATCCACTTTTTCTGTGATTTTTTTTCCCCCTTTGGATCTGAACTCGCAGTTTTCCAGTGAGGAATTCCCGATTTTGAATTTTGTTTCCTTCTGCCCTTTCATGTCATCAGAGTTGCATGTTCACAAATACCCACCCCCCTCAGGTTGAACCCTGAGCAATCCACTAATTTTTTAAAGTGTAATGTTGGTTGCATTATGACATGATCCCCCCCCCCATTATAATATAGCAACGTTATAATGTTGGGACAAAATAGGCAGCGAGATTTCATGTAGCCTTGTCTGTGCAATTACCCATTCATGAAGTTCTTTTCCTTTCCTTTTTTGGGGTGGGTGGGTGGGTAGGTTTTGTGCCATGTACTTGTACTGTTTCTTTATTCTCCCCTCCCCCCTACTCATCCCCTATAGCTCCCGGGCTGTGTGTTTTTACAATGATATGATGTTATAACTTCTGCATATGCAGAAGAAGGAGGAGGAGGAGGTTCTGTTGCTGATGAAGTACATGAGGACACATTTAGTGTGCTTCATAATGATGGAATGACACTGTTATGAATTGGTGTTTGACGATCTCCAGCCATTTTCTTAGTTGGCGACGAGGGAGGAGCAGGGGACCTTTGAAATGGCGGCAACCATACTGTTCCACACAATATACCTAGCCTTTTTTTTTTTACAGTGTTATGACGTTATAATGTTAATGCACATGCACATAAAAAGGAGGTTCTGTCACTGACAAAGTGCATGTTGACATGGTCGCACAACCCCTTTTCAAAGGAAGAGTGGAACACATGGGGAGGGTTGGATCCAAACTCAAGAAAAATTCCAGTGAAACCCCCCAAGTCCCCCGCTGGGGACTTTGAGTGACCTGGCAACCCTATGCTCATTCTTGGTCAATCACATGCAGGAAACTGAGAGTATTAGCTTTGACAGTCTATAGAGCTATCCCCAGCTTAATGGCTCCAGTCCCATGGTAAAGCTATGCTGCTCGTATCTCCATCAGTGGAACGGGACTTCCTTACTTCTCTTCTCTCATTGCATCCCTAAAAGATTTCCAAATTGTTGCTCCTGAAAGATGGGAGACTTCTAGGAATAGCAAGAATGGGAAGTCAGAGGTCTGCAGAAAGAGGGGGAATAAGTAAAATTGTCCCCCCATTGACATCAGCCAAGCACTGGTAACCCCAATGGGCATGAGTATGTCTGATTTTTGAAGGGGTGGGATGGAGCTACAGCCCCACCCAGCCTCTTGCAAACACTGCAGGTGCCCTGTTCTGCCATTCCCACCTGAGCTCCACTCACACATCCCAATTCTGTGAATGGAAATTTTCTGCAGAGTACAACCCATTATCTCCAGAAACCTAGGAATAATCAGATCCCCTTTGTACTACAATGATCCTTTGGAACAGTGGACGATCAAAGAGAGAGATGTAGCTTTGGGATGAAAGGCAGGGATTTAGGGCTAAAATCAATCAGGAACACTATCTGAGTATGAAAGGTGAGAGGATTTATATTATAGCACCTTCCCCATTACTTCCTCATAGGGATGCTAGACCCCCTGGTAGAGATGGGGGTCTTCCTCTGCCAACCTCCACCTCTCCACCCCCAATTACCCCCCCCAGGCAGGAATGCTGGAAATTAACATGATATGCCTACATGACCCAGAAATGATGTAGGTTGAGGGGTGATGCTCTGGTTTTTGGTCAAAACTCTATGATACAAGCTAATTCTACCACAAAGTTTTGTCACTTCCGGGTCATGTAGGCACAGCACATTAACTTCCAGTCTTCCTCCCCACTCCCGGTGAGTGTACCTCCCATCCCCTGCTGACTGCTCCAAGGGACCTGGCACCCCTGCCTCCTCATGGGCCAGAACTATATAAGCCACATACCTTACAAATAAGCTTTCTCCCTGTTAGATATTCCTCTTTCAAGGAGAAATATGAAATTTGTTTCCCATCACTTCTTTAAAACCTACGAGGACACTCCATGTGACATCCAATGTGTGGCAAAAGAAGCAACACTTTGTAGGTTTGTCCTATTTGCCAAGCATTTAATCTCTTCTCTGTCATTTTAGTTTGGTACAATGGTGGTTCCACTTGGACTGAAAAGGCCATCAGATGCCCTTGTCCACCCCACCTACTTAATACAACAAAAGTCTTCTAGGACATTTTCATAATGATGGAACCACCTGCTTGACCAGGAGACCCGCTACCTACCGCACCCTTCTTCCAAAGTCCTCAGCATGCACTTCTATTTTCTGCTCTCCATTTTATCCTCACAACAGCTAAGGGAGGTATCCTAGGCTGGCAGAGAGGGACCGGACCAAGAGAATGTCATGGCTGAGTAGGGATTAGAACTCAAGTCTCCCTAATCAAAGTCTAACCACTCCACTACATTGGCTTTGCTGAGATCCGGGCTCTTTTTGTAGTAGGAACTCCTTTGCGACACACCCCTAATGTAGCCAATCCTCCAAGAGCTTACAGAACTCTTCTTACAGGGGCTACTGTAAGCTCTTGGAGGACAGGCTACATTAGGGGTGTGTCGCCTAATATGCAAAGGAGTTCCTGCTACAAAAAGAGCCCTGAATTATAATCAAATCACTTTTCATGGTTGGGCCTCGGAAGCAGCTGGTGTGACTCACGGGTAGGATCAGGGCCACCATCCTAAACACTTCGGCAGATGCAGACCTTCTTCAAGGTGAGGCTATCTTCTGTTTAGATAAAATGTTTCTAAATGTTTGCTTTTGAAACTGTAATATCCTTTGTATCAATTCTTCTGCAAGTACATAATTAACCTGTCAGCCCACCCTGCAATAATAAGTGTGATAGGCAGGAAATATATTAGGAAAGAACTTCTGCATGATATGCTTTCAAACACTTTTGTACCCTTCAACCAGCTTGCTTTTTTAATTAGCCCTTGGACATTAACACACTGCAAGGAATTATCGTATTACTGGTATCAATATATATTACTTCTGAAAGAATCATGGATGCATAAGACCTCTTCAGTATGTTTTGCCATTTTGAAAGGTACTGCATTCGAACAAGGCCAATGATATTAGTTGGGAAGAAAGCCTGAATTACCATCTAAGACTATGGAAAAGAGGAAACTGGAGGAAATATTAAATCCAAAAACAAAGCACATAATAAATATACACAGAGCATAACTGTGTGCTGTCAAGTTGAATGCTGGAATAGAAAACGGAGGTAGGGGCAACATGAGCTCCCAAATGTACCATAAATTATTGCACAAATAAACCAAGCTGTCCTGGTGGGATAGAAATGTACATTTCATTAAAGCCACAGGAGGTGGCGGCGGCTACAAGCATGGACGGCTTCCAGTGGGAATTAGATAAACATATGGAGCAGAGGTCCATCAGTGGCTATTAGCCATGAGGTATAGATAGGAACTCTCAGTCTGGGCAAGTGATGCTCTGTATTCTTGGTGCTTGGAAGGGGGGCAACAGTGGGAGGGCTTCTAGTATCCTAGCTCGACTTCTGGACCTCCTGATGGCACCTGGTATTTTTGGCCACTGTGTGACAGAGTGTTGGACTGGATGGGCCTTTGGCCTGATCCAACACTGGCTTCTCTTATGTTCTTAAGCCTGATCCATACTTATAGCAGAATGGGGCAGTATGATCACTGGTAGCAGAATATATTTCTGCATTTAAAAAACCCAATTTTTTTCCTTGCAGATGTGCAAACATTTGAAGTCTCTATATGAGATGTGCAACTATTTGCCTTCTCACATGATTTTTAGGAGGACTGAGTCACTCTACCTCTGTACCCATATCATGTGCCCCCCCATCCCTTGAATTCACATACATAGAGTATTTTGAAGGGCACAGCTTTTACTGAATGGGGAGAAAGGGTGTAGCTCATACTGTATCTAAAAGTCCTGAACAGTGACATGGTATCGATAAGATTATTTGACTGCAAACTGTAGTCATCGCCCTGATCCTCACACCACCTGTACAAATGAAATTCAATTGAAATATCACTGTTAAACTATATACTTTTCTTTTTTGTTTCGGTTACATATAAACGACTAAAGGTGGAGTAAAAAATGGCACACAATAAACAAATTGAAACAATCGTTATTTAAAAATGAGCAATACAATATCCAAATAGGGAAAAAATCAAAAAGGGAGTAATTGTGCATCCCTCCAGCTCCTGCCAACTTAGCAGTTCGAAAGCCAGAAATTGCAAGTAGATAAATAGGTACCACTTCAGTGGGAAGGTAACAGCATTCCGTGCACCTTGACGTTTAGTCATGCCGGCCACATGACCATGGAAACATCTTCGAACAGCGCTGGCTCTTTGGCTTTGAAACGGAGATGAGCACTGCAACCCTAGAGTCGGATTCGACTAGTTTTGGAGCAAGGAAAAAATATACCTAAGGGTGGATATACCCATTATACAAAATACAGTTCTACCTACCAAAATAGAATCCTTATGTCAAGGTCTCGCCTCGCTTTAAGTATAGTTACTCCAAGATGTAATTGTTGTTGTTACTTGTCGTCAAGTCACAACTGACTTATGGCAACCCTTGTAGGATTTTAGGTGGTTTGCCATTCCTGCCTCTGCATCATGACCCTGGTATTCCTTGGAAGTCTCCCACCCAAATACTAGCCAGGGTCAATCCTGCTTAGCTTCTGAGATCTGATGATATCAGGATAGCCTGGACTATCCAGGTCATGTCCAAGATGCAATAACGTTTTGCATTTCCCTCTCCTCGCTCATTGAAGCTGAATATCTGAAATGTGGGCAGGAAATCACAAAAACATGCTGACATAATAAGATGCATATGTTAAGTTCTCCCCCGCCCCCGCCGTGTTGTGTACAGCGAAACTTAAAATGTTTATCCAAGAAAAGCCCTGGGACTAGAGAATCAAAAAAACATGAATGATAAGGTTTTTATCTCCAACACTGTCAATAACAACTGCAGAATTCATGAGTCTAGTAAATGAAAAATGTGAGTGCCTTGAAAACATGATTCTTTTTAAAAAATATTTCAAGCTATTCATTGAATATCTGGAGTCTCTCTTTAATGTAGTTACATGTTTTTATCACTTCGAATACTGTCTTTATTATCGCGAGGACTACAAGACTAGGGGTGCCCAAACTCTGGGGGGTTCAAATCTGGCCGATCACGAATATACCACCGATTTGTCAGTGGTCGGGATTACTATTTGCCAAGCAATAAGATGGCATTTCCTGGGTGGCTGTACACATAGCACAACAGAATACATGCATGCACAGATCCACAATCAACTTTCATGCATGCAGATCATTTAATGTGTGCCAGGTTAGGAACAGACTATGGGATCGCCCAAGCTAGCCTGATCTTGTCAGACCTCAGAAGCTAAGCGGGGTCAGCCCTGATCAGTATTTGGAGGGGAGACCAGCAAGGAATACCAGAGTCATGATGTGGAGGCAGGCAATGGCAAACCACCTTGGAATGTCTCTTGCCTTGAAACCCCCCCCCCAGGGTTGCCATAAGTCAGCTGTGACTTGACAGCAAAAGGGTGGAGTAGATTCCCCATGTAAGCAGTTGGCATCCTTCTTTAGTACCTCCCCCTGCATAACTCACAAATGCTTCTTTATAATAAATAACTAATGTATATCTGTTGGGTTACTGAATTTAAGAATCATTCATGCATCCATAACGCCATAACAGTGAGAGATGCTACGTCCAGCAGGGCATCCCTCTCCCTTTTAGGTACACCACCCTTCACCTCGACTGCTTACTGTCGTTTGGCTCACTGGTTGTTGGAATGATTAATTCCCTTTTATTGCACATGTGGGCTGGAGGACGGGGGATAGATAGTCCTTCCTATGGCACCTCAGGACCAGTGTTCCCTCTAAGCTGAGTTAGTGCGAGCCAGCTCACAGTTTTTTAGCCTCCGGCTCACACATTGTTGTCTTAGCTCAGGAAGGAGGGCTCCAGAGCAAACTAATTTATGCAGCAGCCAAATCGCTCGCTCACAACTTTCGTTCCAGTAGCTCACAAAGTTGAATTTTTGCTCACAAGACTTAGAGGGAGCCTTGCTCAGGACCCAAAAAACTAAAGAGGAATGGTGTTGTCCCAGGCTGGCCCAGGACTTGCAGTTAGAGAAGGGTTAGGGGAATAGTCTTGGAGGAGCCTATTGTGTTACTCAAGCGGCTGGCATTTATCAACTCCTGGGTCAGCATCAGAAGTTGAAAAGTAACTGGGAACGCAGCACTGGCACACACACAATGAAGCTGTGCATTAGCCAGAAAGGGCCTTGCCAGTGCCACTGCATGCATCCAAAAGGCCCCCCCCCTTTCCGGCTAATGCACAGCTTCATTTTAATACCCATGTTGCTCTGGGGCTGCAGTCCACACACCCTCCCTCCTGGATCTGGAACAACCTGGTTCTCCAGGATGCCAGGTCGTTTGGCTCACTATATTGTAATAAGGCCAAGAGGTCCACCAACTAATACAGTTAGTAGCAAAAAAGCTGCCAACTAATTTAGAAGGAGTTTGGGACATTTGCTGCACCAACAAATAATCCTGGGATCGGCTGACCAGTATCGCTACCATCAATAATGTTAGGTTCATCTGGTGAATGCGTTCATGGTGAAAGCCAGGGCATCCTATTAGAAAACTGGACAAACATGTTGGCTTGGATCCTTCTAAGCCTGTTTTAGGATGATTGTGTTGTGTTGTGGAGACAGCCCTCTGCTGTGGGGCATTCTTCTGGCACTAGGAACTACAGCTCAAACAAGAGCAGCATCTTTCAAGGAGGCAGAAGGGTTGCCAGTCTTCAGGGGGTGGCTGGAGACCTCCTGGAATCACGACTGATCTCCGGGTTAAAGAGATCAGTTCCCCTAGAGAAAATGGCTGCTTTGGAAGGTGAATTCTATGGCATTATACCCCACTGAGGTATCTCCCCTCCCCAAACTCTGTCCTTTCCAGACTCTACTTCCCATATATCCAGGAATTTCACAATCCAGAGCTGGCAAACGTAAGGACATATCGTAGGGTTGCCAAGTGGAAATTTCTTCTTACCGGGGGACTCCCGGTCTGTGGCTGGAGTGCGCGCGCGCGCCACACGCACATCACCCGGAAGTGACGTGACGAAGCTGGGCACGCTGGGGCCGGGGCCATGACCATCCGAGGGAAAACCATAGTGTTTTCCCTCGGATAACCGTGACCCCGCCCCCAGCGTGCCCGGCGTAAGAGCTGCACAGAAGAGGACAACCTCTTCCTCAGATGACAGGGTAGAAACAGAATTATTAATAACAGAACAAGCCATAAAAACAGAGACATAAAAGCAGCTTAAAACAATACTCAGCAGACTAAAATGATACGCATAAAACAGTCCTCAGGATAGAAGCAGGCCAGAAAACCAGCCTGAAAACACAGAAACTCTTAGTTAAAAACCTGTGTAAAAACAAATGCTGTGGCCTGACACCTCAAGACCGTAGGGCTGGCACCATGCAAGCCTTAAGGGGGAGGGCATTCCAAAGATGAGGTGCCACCACTGAAAAGACCTGTCTCTGGTTGGCACCTGGCTCACCTCTGCAGAGAGACTGGAAAGAGAGGGCTGGATACTTTCCTTTACATTGGGCGTTA
>NW_015169804.1:49923-66983 GCF_001447785.1 Gekko japonicus | reverse complement strand
AGAGTGGGCTGGATAATTTTCTTTATATTGGGCTTTTTTGCATTCTCCTTTTACTTCCTGGAAAGTTTCTTTTTCTTGAGGGGAGATGTTTTGTTCCACATGTGTTTTGCTCCCTGTAGTGACTGGAGGTTCGTTGGAGGTTTTCAAACAGAGGCTAGATAGCCATCTGACAGCAGTGTGGATTCTGTGAACTTAAGGCAGATCATGAGAGGGAGGGCAGGAAGGGTTGCCTCAGTGTTCAGTTCTTGTGGCCCTTTCTTACACGCCCAGGGAAATGCTGATTACCACTTTGGGGTCAGGAAGCAATTTTTCTCCAGGCTGGTTTGGCCAGGGATCCTGGGGGCTTTTTGTCATCTTGTGTGTGTGGAACAGCGGTCACTGGGGAGGTAGAGGGTATTTGCGAATTTCCTGCATTGTGCGGGGGGTTGGACTAGATGACCTCAAAGGTCCCTTCCAACTCTATGATTCTATGACTGATTTGACATCACACAGCTTTTGTCCAGCAAATCTCCCTACAGATTTAAACTGCAGGTTTTTATGCTCAGAAAAAAGTTGTGTGATAGCTGTGTCCCTCCACAGCTAGAGGGGGCAAAACACATGTGGAAAAGCGACCCCTCCCCTCAAGAAACTGGAACTTACCAGAGGGTAAAATGAGAATGCAGAAAAGCTCTGTAGTTAAGAGCATGGGTCATCCTGAAGCATTCAGGAGGGTTAGGAAGAGGGTAATTGCACTTGATCATGCTAGCACACACTCTCATGCAAGGTGTATATATCTTATTTTAGCACTGAGGATTTCCCCCTTTTTAGCCCTTCCCACATATTTAAATTTAATTTTTTACCACTCCTAGCGACTGCCATGCCTTTAATGCCAGGAAGAGGGAATGTCTTGCTGACTGCAGACTTGAGGTGCTTTGCTAAAACTCTTAAATTATCTTATATTGTAAACAATGGGTTTTATTTTGAGATTTCCGGATTATACCTTTTCTGAACAAATATCAACTTTCTGTTGAACTTCGGATGGTCCCCTTTATGGCTGGCAGATGTTGGTCCATTAATAACTCATTCTGTTTCCAATTATTATTTTTTTGGCAAATATTTTTGACGGTAGTGGTTTCTTCAAGGCATCCTAACGACGGGTTTAAATTTATTTTATTCTTCGTTAAAAAATAATAATCACATGCCTATGTAATGATTAACTGTGTCGCTGGGGTATTTCGGTTATTCTGCCTTACTGATTTTGCTCAAGACATTTGTTAATCAAAAGTTAATAAGGGAATGGGAAGAGGTGGTCCTTCAAGTAATTATGCCTGTCCAGCTTTATCCTTTCAGAGTCTCAAGTCACGGCTGGACTTAACTACACCATTGTAAACTTCACACAAATCACTCCCCACCTGCTTACAGACCCCTGAAGTAAATCTTTGAAGCACTTACCCTATGGCGCCCACCCACATCTGTTTCCCCATTATGTTCACTGTTTTTTCTATTCAGCTATACATATTACAATACAGGGCATTGTCAGGTACGAAGGCAAGTGTACAAGATTACCGCAGAGTAGATAACTAGCATACTTTCCATCTGTACATTATGTTTAACACCTAATGTTTGTCCTCACTTATTTAATTAATTCCCATGAATATTAAAAAGTATAAGACAGAGGAGCTTTCCCCCCCTCCCTGGAGTATATAAATGGTATAGCTAATCATTTTGAACAATTATGGTAAAATAGCATTGACATTTTCAGCTCTTTAAAATTATGCAAATCACTGAGCGGCAAAGTACTGTAGTTCTTTTCTCTAATAGAACACTGCTGTTTAAAGTGGTGTTGTATGTCAAGTAGAGTAAGGTGCAAGTACTTTGATTAGCATGTTCCTCCCCTACGCCTCCGTTCTTCCCTGCAGCAGAAAAACTGCATGCCATCTGGTCGCCCACTGTCCTTATTAATTCAGAACGAAGTGCATTCATTCTTGAAGACATGGCTGTTGTCAGAGTGTGCAAAAATGCAAAGCTAAAGTGAAAGGGATTCAAATTTGGAGGGAGGCATCATACATGTAAGTCACCCAGATGTTCTCCCCCCACCTCCATGTGCAGGACATTAGGTCATGAGCAAGCAGGGCCTTCTGTTTGATCATTTCTGTTTGATTAGTATGAGAGCCAGTGTGCTTTAGTGGTTAAGAGCAGATCTAATCTGGAGAACTGGGGGCCCGGTCACACGGACAATTTGCCCCACGAGAGGGACAGCTTGCCTGCAGATTAAAGCAGCGTGACCATACCTTAACATCTGGGAAGCATCACACTCCTGTCTCTAACCCGCAGCTTCGGCCCGAAGACGTGGATTTAAAAGCTACCAGGAACCATGTACTATTTCCCTGATTATGTGCAGCGCGTGCGGGCGTCTGATCAGGAAGCGGTAGCTCGTCGTAGCCAGCGCCCATTGGCGTCCCTCACATGCGCACAAACATCTTGCTGCTGTGTTGCCTTGTTTGGTGTGATTGGCTGCCAGAGGCTTGGGCACGGAGCCTTCGGGGAAGGTGAGATCATGCTACCGCGCGTCTTTTTGCTCCGGCTCTAAAAGCCTCCCATCCCCTGCAGGTTATCCCGCTCGTGTGACCGGGGTCAGGGTTTGCTTTCCTGCTCCTCCACATGAAGCCTGCTGGGTGTCCTTGGACCAATCACAGTTCTCCTAAACCTCTCTCAGCCCCACCTACCTCACAAAGTGCCTGTTATAGAGAGAGGAAGGGAAGGGAGATTGTAAGCCACTCAGAGACTCTTTAAGATAAAGAAAAACAGGGTTATAAAAACCTACTCTTCTTCTGTTTTGTTCGCTTAGACCTTCCTGTATCTCATAAACAGCGTTGTATACTTGACTTATCCTGCCCTGGTGTAAACACACTGTAGATTGATTTGATTTTCAGAAAAGCTTGCTTTATAAACAACTTTGTAATGTACACAATACTACCTCAAAACACATGGTTTAAAAGAATGTGCAATAGATCAGTGCTTCTCTACTCCCACAGGTGGGATGCAGAAGTTGTCCAGGTAGGATATAAGGTTCTCACAACAATTGCGAAGAATTCACTCTCCATCAGTTCCCGTGCCCACCCACAACTATGACATGCCGTCTCCTGCTGACCCTACCTATTATCTTTCTGTGACCTTTACGACATGCTAGTAGGGATACCAGGCCTCCTGCTAGGGTGGGAGCAGTGTTCCCTCTAAGCCGAGTTAGTGTGAGCTAGCTCACAGTTTTTAAGCCTCCGGCTCATACATTTTTGTCTTAGCTCAGGAAGGATGGCTCCAGAGCAAACTAATTTATGCAGTAGCCAAATGGCTCGCTCGCAACTTTAATGTCCCTAGCTCACAAAGGAGAATGCTTGCTCACAAGACTCAATAGCTTAGAGGGAGCATTGGGTGGGAGTTCTCCTGCCAGCAGCCATTCTTCTAGGCCACTGCTCCAAGCAGTGGGGGGGGGAAGTCGACATTCTGCGCCCCACATCACTTCCAGGAAAAAAATGGAAGTGCCATTGGGTGAATCTAGGAATTGCTGGGAAATATCTCCAGCAACTAGTAGAACTACCATATGTCACTTCCAGGCTTTCCCTGGAAGTGACACAGCAGCACATAGGATGTTGCAGGCCTCCCTATGACCTACCCACAAACCTCCCACCACTTACTAGGAAGGTCCTGGCAACCATACATGCTACCAGTAACTGTGGACACTTTGTGTTTCTCCACCCTCCCCCATTCCTCTTCGTCACCAGCAAGTATTTTGATGTGTTACTTCCCACTGGACCTACCTGCCATTAAGGCCACCATTCCCCAGTAAGGGTGGGCTTTTCCCCAATTTTGGGGGCTCCAATTCGTTGCTGGCCAGATGGCTGGCAGGGGAAGCTCCACCCCTGAACCGCCCCCCTTTCTCATCAGTGTCCCAGATGTGAAGACTTCACACTGCAGATGTTAGGGGGTGATGTTCCAGCTTTTGGCCAGACTCTATGGTTTTGAGGGCAAAGAAAGCATAGAGTTTTGCCCAAAAACTAGAGCATCACCCCCATGATGTCAGCGACATGAGGATGTTACTTCTGGGGGACGCCATCATGGCACGTGCACTTCACATGCGCGGCAGAATATCCTGACAAGGAGCCAGGAGCCCCCTGCCAGATCGGAGGTAGGACCTGGCAACCCTGCCTCCCATAGATTATGCATTGTGCTTCTGTCACTCCCCCATGCATTTTGCGGTTATAGCAGCAAAGATTATACTCAAGATTATTATTACAATTTTCAACTGCTAATGGAATTATTGGGAGGGAAGGTGGCACTGTGTAGTCCAATCTTGTCAGATCTTGGAAGCAAAGCAGAGGCAGTACTCGGAAGGAAGATCGCCAAGGAAGACTCTGCAGAGGACACCAATGGCAAACCAACCTATACTTCTCATTTGCCCAGAACACCCATTGCTGGGATTCAGTGGGTTGGTTGTGACTTGACAGCACTTACGTACACATACACACACAATGGAATTATTATTATTTAAAGCCATACTGATACATTTTTACTCTCTCAATACCGCTGCACTGCTGCCTCTCCAGTCCACCTATGTGGGTTTTCCTCTGTACCCCCTTCCCAGCCCACGGGGCCTTGCAGTGAGGATACACCAACTTGGAGCTTACCAGCTGCTGTCCTGTATACAGTTTCTATCTCTGGTACCCGGTACTATGTTTTATGGCACACATGGCCCGACTCGACAAAGTGACCTTTATGTCAGATCCAACCCTCATAACAAATGAGTTTGACACCTCTAATTTAGAAAGTACCTAGAGAAGGAAAAGCGGTCTGCACGTTTTCATATTTTGGGTTTTTTTTCCCTTGCTAAGCCAGAAAGCTTGAACAGAACATGTGTATTCTTTTATTCCTTTATTAAACTTCCTTATATTTTGAACTCTCTAAGTCTGATCTCTGGAAGCTCACCACATCTAGTTGGTCTAGCTGTCTGAGGGATGGTACTGGGGAGGGGTTGTGAGACTGTGATAGATCACCTCTCCCACTTACTTGTAAAAAGGTAGTGGAAGGTGTGGCAACTCGGCAGGACCTCTAAATAGCAATGCAGCTACAGAGCATTAGATGTATGACTCCATCTGCTCCTAAGGGTAACTGGCGACAATTAGTTAATCAGTTTGTATAGGGCACCCTTGGACATTGCCAAGTGGAGACTTGTGGCAGCCAAAAGGTTCTTCTGATATCCCAGGGATCCATTCAGAAGGAACAAGAAAGGGCTTGCCAGTCGGTTTCTTCACAATTCCTTCTGTGATCTCCTGATGTGTAATGACTCCACTCATGTTGGGAACGATCTCACCCTAACTATTTAATCAACAAATGCAATTGTGTGCTCTTAAGAAAGCCATCTTTAATATATTCAGTTCCCTATTCAAATACCATATCAGAACCAACCAAAAACATATGCTCTTAAACTGTTGCACCTGTTAACGTTTGCTGTAACCAATTACTCTTCAAGCCTGAACTAAGTTCCATGGTGTTTACTGTGGCAGGTTTCTGAATAAACATGCTTAGCATTACACTGTTAACCAAGTAGTTGACGAATCTACTGATAAAAACTTACAACTGAGTGCTTCTCAACCTGTTCCCATATACTCTGATTTCTTTAAGAAAGCAAGCGAACATGTAAATATATAATTCCCATGTTATTGAATTCGTAGAAGTAGCAGGTGGGAGGTGATGATTCACAAGTTGCCTACCTTCCTTTGTTCAAGGATCTAAAAGGACAATCCCTAAAAATCAACTTGTGAATCAACTACTAAAATTAATCTCTACAAATGAAAAAAAATAGCCCAGCAATATACTGCTGTACCCGCTGTTTGTCACTCTAATTTTTCTTATATTTCTAAAAGTGTTTGTCTCAAATTGTATGTTGTTTTAAACTGTTTGTGAGCCGCCTTGGCGAGAGGTGCCACAAAACCACATATCCAACACAAGACCCCTAGGAGACCATCCAAGGCACCTGGTTGACCATTGTGTGAAACAGGACGCTAGACTAGAGGGATCACTGCCCTGATCCAGCAGAGCACCTCTTAAATTCTTATGTGTCCAGGGTGGGTAGTATGGCAGATTATAAGTCTTCTCTTGGCCAGGCACTAAATGAAATGGTGGTGTAAATGAAACACATCTAGAAGAATTCTCAGTATCAGTTCCACACAGCTATATTTTGAGAACTCCAATACCTTCATTTGTGAAGAAAACAACACAATCAGTCTCTACTGAAATAATTGGACTTGAACAGAGAGGATTTAAAAAAAGAGTGGTGGGATACTGTAAGATAAATTGTCAGTGGGAAACCACAAGTAGGGTTGGAGATTCGGGGATGGAGCCTGGGGAGGACAGGGACCTCAGTTGGGTACAATACCATAGTGTCCACCCTCCAAGGCATCCATTTTCTCCAGGGGAACTGATCTCCTTCATCTGGAAATCAGTTGTAATCCCGGGATATCTTCATTTTTTTTTTTTGTATAAATATTTTTATTGTTATTATTATTTTCTTCTGATTATACATTTTCTTATTCCATCATTTTCCAACATTTTCTCCCCATCCTCCCCCCCTCCCCCAGTCTATTGTTTTTAGTCCTTTTCTCTCAGCCAGGGGCATAGTGTTTGGAGCTTCCACTGAACGTCGTTCCTTTGTTCTTCTTCCATCCATCTCCAGTATACGGTCCATTTCTCTTGAATTGTCGCTGTTTTTTCTTCCCACGGCTTGTCTTGGTTAGTTTCGAAGATTATCTCTGCCTGAATAATTTCAAACACATAGTTAAGCCAGTTTCTCTCTGTCCATTTGCTTGCATCTTTCCATCCTGCTGCTATAACTGCTTTACCTGCTAAAACCATTGCTTTCAGTAACCCTTGGTGCCTTCTCTCTATTGTCTCCACTCCTATTGTACTTATCAACATTAATTCGAAATCTATGTTTATATTTACTGCAAATAATCTATTCATTTTCCCTACTATATTTTTCCAAAAAGTTTTAACCTCTGGGCACTCCCACCACATGTGTGAATACCACCCTTTTACATTTTTACAGTGCCAACAGTTAGGGCTTAATCCTGGAAACATATTTGCTAGCGTTGCTGGGGTTCTATACCATTTGGTAAAAAATTTTAATTCCAGTTCTTTAAACTTATATACTTTAATCTTTTTAATTTCATTCATAAGTTTTATAGCTTTTTGCTCTGTTATTTGTGTTTCTTTCTCCCATTTTCTTTGTAATTGTATAATTGTTTGTTCCTTATCTGAAATCATTTTCCTATATATTGCCCCTACCAATCCTCTCTTATTTTGTTTCATTCTTTTGTATATCTCTTCTATTGGTTCTTCTGTACTTATATTCCCATCCTCGATTAGCTTCTTGACTTTCTTGTATAGACCTGCTATTTTCAACCAATATCTTACTCCTATCTCTCCCTCTAATGCTTGGAGTGACTTCACAGTTCCTCCAATACACATATCTTTTATTCTTCTCAATCCTTTTTCTCTAAGCAGTTCCCACCATCTATGATCTGTACTATCTTTTTCTAAGGTCTCTATTGGTGCCCATCTAGATATGCCTTTTAACCATTTTTGTCGCCATTTCTTCCAAATTCTCAATGTATTTCTTCTAGGCCCCATCTCTAATTTATCTTCTCTTTCCCCTTTATTTGTAAATATCCCATATTTCCCTATTCCTTTGTTTGCCTCATTTTCAAATTTGACCCATTTCTGATTTGCATCTTCCTCTATTTCTAAAAGTGTTTTCAGTTGAAACGCTTCGTAGTAACTTACTATGTCTGGTACACCCCACCCTAGTTCTGAACTATGGCTATATATTATTTTTTTTGAACTTCTGGTTTTTGTACTACCAAATATCCATTCCCTTATTGTTGCATTCCATTTCTCCAGTGTTTGTTTGGTAATCTCTAGTGGTAGTACTTGAAATAAATATGTTAATTTAGGTATCCAGAACATTTTTACACTCCTGATTCTGGATGTTATATTTAGGGGCTTTCTTTTCCATCTTTTCCTATCTCCTGCTATTTTTTTCCAAACATTTTTAAAGTTTTTCTCTACAATCTTATTTATATTCTGATATATTTCTATTCCTAAATATCTAAATTTCTTGACTCCCAATCCTATTTTAGTTAGTATATTAATTTCTTTCCTTTCCTTTCTACTCACATTATGGTATAATACTTCTGATTTCATCATGTTAATTTTTAGTCCTGACATTGTTTCAAAATCCTCTAGTATCACCTTTGTCTCTTTAATTCCTTCTTTTGGGTTTGACATCATTATTATTATATCGTCTGCAAACAAATTAATCTTCATCTCTTCTTTGCCGATCTTACAGCCTTCTATCCTTCCTGAGTTCCTAATTCTTTCTGCTAATTGTTCTATCGCCATTATGAACAAAAAGGGTGAAAGCGGGCATCCTTGTCTTACTCCCCTAGTAATTGGAAATTGCGCAGTATGTTCCCCATTTATTCGCACCACTGCTGAGCTTTCTCTATATATTTCCTGTATGGTTTTTATAAATCCTTGGCCAATGCCATATTTCGACATTATATTCCACAGGAATTCATGAGATAATGTATCGAATGCTTTGTATACGTCTAGTTTAAGCAGACCTATTTTCCCCAATCGACAGTGACTTAATACATTTAATATATTTCTAATCGGGTGTGCTATACTTCTATTTTTAACAAAGCCATACTGATCTTCTTTTATTACTTTAGGGGTAATTTTTTTAAGTCTATTAGCCATTATTTTTGCAAAGATCTTATAGTCCTGATTTAATAGGCTTATTGGCCTATATGAACCCACTTCCTTGGGGTCCTTCTGTGGTTTTAATAATATTGTTATTTCTGCTTTCCTCCAAGTGTTAGGTGCCTTTCCTCCTTTTAGTATATCGTTAAAGACTATGCATAGTTCTGGTGCTAAAATTTCCCTCATTTCCTTATAGAATTCCGCTGTGAATCCGTCCATACCTGGTGATTTACCTATTTTTAAACCCTTTATTGCTTGCTCTATTTCTTGCGTTGTTATTTCCTCTTCAAGGCCTCCCTTTTCCGTTTCTGTAAGTTTAGTTTCTATTAATTCCTCAAAGTCCACGGTGTTCTTTTTTTTATATAGGGTCTTATAGAAATCCATAAAGGTTTCCTTGATCTCTTCTGGTTTCTGTGTTATATTCCTGTTTACCCTAATGGCTCTCACCCTTTGCTTGTCTCTTTTGCTTTTTAAATAGTTTGCTAGTCTTTTGACTGAATTTATTGAATTCCTCTGGAATTCATCTCTTACCATGACTTGTTTTTTCCATAGTGCCCTTGAGTCTAATGAATCTAATTGTTTCTTTAATTCTGTAATTAGTTTGTTTCTATTGTGACAAAATTTTTGTAATTGCTGTTTTTGTAGATTCTCTAGTTCTTGTATCTTATCATTTCTTACAGAGTACCATCCTTTTTTTAATTCTTTCTCTTTCATTATACACTGACCCCTAATTACAGCCTTGGCTGCATCCCAAAGCATGTCTGTAGTTACTGTTCCTCTGTTCTCCTGAAAGTATAGTTTTATCTGGTTTTCCATATACTGCTTATCCTTTCCTTTAGACATTATCATGTTATTATATCTCCATGTTTTCTTTTTTACTTTGTCCCAGTTGATCTCTATTTCTAAGCTAATGGGGGCATGATCTGAAATCCATATTGGGTGTGTAACTATATTTTTTGGTTCCCATTTACCAAATTCTTTAAGTATTATGAAGTCTAAACGTGAAGCTATTTTATGTCTATTTGAAAAAAATGTCGGTTTTGGCGCCAACCCCAGTGCTTCATATGCTTCTATTAAACTCCATTTTTTCCACCATATCACATTATTTTTAGTAATATCTAAATTACAATCTCCTGCTATCAGCAGTTCGCCTTCCGCAAATTTCTGTATTTTTGAGAAAATTTTTATTAAAAATCTTTTTTGTCCTTTATTGGGGGCGTATATATTAATGAATGTTATTAATTTGCCTTCAAATAAACATTTAACAAACAGATATCTTCCCTCCTCATTTGCTATTATTTCTTTTATTTTGATATCATGCTTCTTATGTACTAATATTGCCACTCCCCTTGCCTTAAATTCACTTCTAGCCTCAGCCAGCACCACCCATGCTGGGTCTTTAAACAATGGTTTATTATCTCTCTTCGGTTTGTGTGTTTCCTGCAGGTACATAATGTCTATGTTCTGTTGTTTTGTAAATCTGGAGAGTCTGTATCTCTTTAAATCAGAGCTCATACCATTTACGTTCAGTGTCAGCACTTTTAACCTTTTAGCCATACTCTTTTACTCTAAGTTTACCTCCCCCCCCACGCTGAGAGTTAATTCTTGTTCTGTTAACTTTGCTTACCCTTCTTCCCTTCCCTCCCCCTTCCCACTTTCCCCCTTGTGTAGAGCTCTTGTTTGAGGAGGAACAGCTCATCCTCTCTCTACACCTTCAGGTGTGTGCACCCCCCCCCGATAGCTTATTTCTTTCCCATTACTAGTGACCTTTTGTTTAATGGATACTTCCCTTAATTTTCTGCCACTAGGAGCTTGTCCTTTGCCTCTTTTCCTGGTGCGTAGAAGGACCTGCTTCCTCATCGTCTGTTATTGCCGTTTCCTCCATCTCTATTTGCTCTTCCAGGTTCCTTGTTTCAAGCCCCATCTTCTCCAGTAGTTTTACTGCCTCTTGTGGATTCCTTGCACTTAGTCTTTTTCCTTCTTGAAAGATAATTATAGAGGCTGGGTACGCCCAGCTAAATTGTATTTTATTATCATAAAGTCGCTGAGCATATGGTTTCATTAATCTCTTTTGGTTCAGCGTGTCTTGGCAAAAATCTTGTTGAACGTAAGTTTTTTTTCCTTTGTAGTTTAATCCCTTAATTTTTTTTAAGGTTGAATATATCTGGTGTTGTTTTTTTTCTCCTGCAAATTTTACAATTACTGGGCGGGGTTCCCCCCCTCTTCTTTTCGTTTGCAGCCTGTGTGCTCTCTCTATTTGGTCTTCCTTCAATTCTATCCCCTGTTCTGATATCCATTCCACCAAACATTGCTCCAATTTCTTTTGCCCCACGTCCTCTGAAATTCCATGTATTATCATGTTCGCCCGTCTACTTCTATCTGACAGTTCCGCGGTCTTTTTTTTCAACTGAATGATTTGCTCCTTGTTATCTTTGGCCATGCCCTTTGCCTCTATGGCTAATTCTTTCACTCCCCTGATTTCTTCTTTAATGTTTTTAAGCTCCTGTTTCACTTCTCCAATTTCTTTTGATATTTTTTCCTGTGAGGCTAACATTAAGGCTTGAAATTGGGCAATCTGTTCAGATAACGACTTCACTGTCGCCATTTTGATTAATTAGCTGCCTACAGCTTCTCTCTCTTTAAAGGTTGATAACTTTCCTCTTACCCTGCCAAGCCACAAGTTCTTCGGCACTCCTTGTTCACTGTTCTTTTAGAGACCTCTGAGGCTGTTCTCTGGCAGTTTAGTGAGATTAATCTCCTCTTCTAGGTCATTAATCTTTCGTCAGTTCAAAGCGGGGGAAGCAACGGCGTCTGTTTTTCAGAGCATGCGCACACCTCCTCCCCCGGGATATCTTCAGGTCCCACCTAGAGTTTGGTAGCCCTAATAAGAAGTGGTGAATTATCTGAAATTTCCCACCCATCCATATTATTTCTCACCTTGCCCCTTTAACTAATGGCCAACTGCTGTGAACATACTGGGCCTGTTGGAGGGCAATGAGCATGTTCTGGCTTTAACAAGCTGGTTGGGTTATTTTCTGAGGAAGAGGAAATTTTATAATTGCTGATGTAATACTTTTCCACATTCCTATATATATTTTCCACATTCCTACGTTCACCAGGTATGTAGTTTGCCTGTAGTGTTCCAGTACTTTGGTGATTAGCACTTGACCATTAACTTCAGTATTAGTGAGAGAAAGCCAGGAATTCTGCAAAGACTTACAGAGGTTGAGTTCAGCTTGGTGGATCACAGTCTTGCAAGTCTGCTCCAAAAATGATGAAGGTGGGTGTTATTCTTTGAAATTCAAATCATCTGAAAGTACTTGCTAGTTGGGAATTACTGCAAAAAGTGCCAGTTATTAGAGAGACCTTGGGCGATTTCTCACTAGAGCTGCCTCGCAGCACAGCGCCATTTGCCCCAACACAAACATGTCAATTTCACACCCGAGGCTGCGGGGCTGCATTTGACTCAGGGCTTTGCCCAATTTCCTCCGCAGTTTCATGATCCTCAAAAACCAGGATCACGAAACTGCGGAGGAAATCGGGCGAAGCCCCGAGTCAAAATGCAGCCCCGGAGCTTCGGGTGTGAAATTGACATGTTTGTGTCGAGGCAAACGGCGCTGTGTGCGAGGCAGCTCTAGTGAGAAATCGCCCCTTTAATTCCAAACATCTCCAGCACTTGCAGAATTGCCAAGTTCCATGAAACCACTCACTACACCCAATGCGAACAAAGAGAATCAGAGAGCACTATAATCAAATGCAGCTAATGCGGTCCAATGGGGGCTTTTTGCCCCCATGGTGTTTGATGCACTAAGTTCTCATGATTAACAGATCTAATTTCTCTTCCAGCATGGGGGACAGATTGATTCGTTTAAAGTTCTTTTCCAGCGGAATAAATAAAACAACTCTCCCCTTATCTTTTAATTTCCATTTACCTTCAAAAATAAAAAAATGCCTACTTCATAACCGAACTGAAGTTATCTGCAACTTTCCAGTCTTTCCCAGCGTGCAAAACTGCAGATGGGAACAACATCCAAGATGGTCATCAAGCGCAATGCTCTCTTTACAAGTGAATAATAAATAATACATTGCTGTGCTTTCTCCAAAGCAACAGCTTTGTCAAAGGAATATTTGTTCACAATAGATTCTGCCTGTTCAATTAACTTGCATAGTATGAAACAAGTATGATTATTTCTCCCTATTGCTTACAACATTCTTGAGAGGCATTTTTTTAAAAAAATTATGTGAACAAGTCCGCAACACTTATTTGTAGGAGTAGATACATAATGCAGGAGTAGTAAGTATATCTTGAAAAATACAGATAGAGTTTAATAAAATATAAACATAGCTTTCACTCTGCGATTTACAAAAGTTACAGCTCTTTCTCTTCAATTCTGGTCCAATAGGACACAGGCGATGGCTAGAGTGGTGGTATATCTACAGCAATGGTTTACATGTTGTGTTCCTGGAAACTTAATGCTCCCTGGAAATTTATCAGAGGTGCTTTGAGGAAAAGGCATTTCCCTGAAAGATCACTTGCTGAGCACCATCCCTGCAATGTGCAGCCACATAGGGAGAGTTAAATTCAGGTGGGTAGCCGTGTTGGTCTGAAGCAATGGAACAAAGTTTGAGTCCAGTGGCACCTGTAAGACCAACAAAGTTTAATTCTTGAGTATAATTAAACTTTGGCTGCGGCCACACGGAACATTAGCCACGCTAGAGAGACGGAAGATAGGCGGAGTTTCCGGGCGCGATCTCACCGGCACATCTGGGAAGCGTAGCGCTCCTGTTGCTCAACCAAGGCTTCCCGCCGAAGACGCGCATCAAAAAACCTAGTACCTCGGAGGTACTAGTTTTCGGAAACCACGGGGCAAGGGCGGGTGCCTGATCGCGTTTCCGGTAGAATCCCGTGGCATCCGGTGCCCGCCCATGTCCTGTCACAAAGAAGGTTTGTTGTTGTTTTTTTTAAAGTCTCCACAGGATGTGCACAAGCACCCAACGGCGCAAGCACATACTTGGGTTCAAAAAAACAACAACCCCGTTTGCCACGGCAGCGCTGCTTCTTTGCCGCACCATCTGATCGGCACCTCCCCGGGCTCCCCACCACCACCACCCGACGTCAGCGGGACGTGTGATCACACGGCCGCGCGGTAGTTCGCTCTGGGGCAAACAGCCACGCCTCCCCCCCCCCGCGATATCCAGCCCGTGTGACCGGGGCCTTTGTTGGTCTTACAGGTGCCACTGGACTCAAACATTGTTCTATAGGGAGAGTTATACATTTATTTACTTACTTAATTTATATCCTGTCTTTCATCCCAAAGGGGTCTCACAGTGGCTTACATTGTTCTCCTCTCCTCCATTTTATCCACATGAGGTAGGTTAGGCTGAGAGCATATGATTGGTCCAAGATCGCCCAGCAAGCCTCCATGGCAGAGTGGAGATTCCGACCTGAGTCTTCCAGATCTTAGTTCCATATTCTAACTACTACATCATGTTGACTCTCATTTCAGTAAAGCATTTGACAAAGTTTCTCATAATATCCTTGAGGATAACCTGGTTAAGCGTGGGCTGGATGGTGCAACCATTGGATGGATTAATGGTTGGTTGAAAAATCGTACCCAACGAGTGCTCATAAATGGCTCTGCATCTATGTGGAGGCAAGTCTCACGTGGAGTGCCGCAGGGTTCAGTCCTAGGCCCAGTATTGTTCAATGTTTTTATAAATGACCTGGAGGAAGACACAGAGGGGATTCTCATCAAATTTGCAGATGACACAAAGCTGGGTGGAATTGCTAATTCTGAAGAAGACAGAGTCAGGATTCAAAATGATCTAGATAGGCTGGAACAGTGGGCTGAGACAAATAAAATGAATTTCAATAGAGAGAAGTGCAAAGTCCTACACTTAGGTACAAAAAAATCAAAGGCACAGATATAGAATGGGAAGGACTTGGCTTGACAGCAGCACATGTGAAAGGGATCTAGGTGTTCTGGTTCATCACAAGCTAAACATGAGCCTGCAGTGCGATTTGGCTGTGAAGAAAGCTAATGCAATCTTAGGATGCATTAACAGAAGCATTCTGTCCAGATCAAGGGAGGTGGTAGTTCCGCTCTATTGTGCTATGGTCAGGCCTCACCTGGAGTACTGTGTCCAGTTTTGGGCACCACATTTTAGGAAGGATGTTGACAAGCTCGAGCTTGTCCAGAAGAGGGCAACCAGGATGGTAAGAGGGTTTGAATCCAAGTCTTATGAGGAAAGGTTGAAAGAGTTGGGTCTGTTTAGCCTGGGAAAGAGAAGGCTTAGAGGGGACATGATTGCAGTCTTCAAGTATTTGAAGGGCTGTCATGTAGAAGATGGAGCAAATCTATTCTTTCTTGCTCCGGATTGCAAGAGTAGATCTAATAGGTGGAAATTATGAGGGAGTCAGTACCAGCTAAATATCAGGAGAAACTTCCTAACTGTAAGAGTGGCTGAGCAGTGGAACAATCTGCCTCGGGAGGTGGTGGATGCTCCTTCACTGGACGTTTTCAAGTGGAGGCTGGATGACCATCTTTCGGGTATGTTGTAGGGCTATCTTTCGGATATGCTCCTGAAGAGTGCAGGGGGTTGGACTAGATGACCTGCAAGGTCCCTTCCAACTCTAACATTCTATGATTCTATGATTTCGTACAGAATGGCAGAAGGGTCCAATAGGTTCCACCAGGCTCTTCCATGTAATAAGTATGCATCCTAGAATACAGAATCCTCTACACATGCTGATTTATTACACAACACACAACAGATTTATTAAGTTTATTTTAATAGAACATTTTTACACCACCCTTCTTCATAGAACTGCAAAGACAAAGTGGATTTATGGATGTGGAAAGCAATGTTCCCTCTAAGCTGTGGAGTCTTGTAAGCAAAAATTCTACTTTGTGAGCTCCTGGCATTAAAGTTGTGAGCGAGCGATTTGGCTACTGCATAAATTAGTTTGCTCTGGAGCCATCCTCCCTGAGCTAAGACAAAAATGTGTGAGCCGGAGGCTAAAAAACTGTGAGTTAGCTCACACTAACTCAGCTTAGAGGGAACACTGGTGGAAAGTGTTACTGAAAGGTACAAAGTATAGAATGATTTTACAGAGAAGACCCATTTTATCCGCCTGTTGCTTCTAAAAGGAAGGTAAAAGGGCTTTCTGGTATCCACACAAGCTGTTTGGATTTGACACCCTACAGAGTAGTCTGGAATTCAACAACCAAAACCTGTGTATTTTGAGCTACCTGTGTGGTCGATTCAACTTACTATTACTTGCATAGGAATTGCATTTAAGCCTATATTTAAAATAACTGAGCTTCACAAAAGCATTTGACACATAGAAGTGTTGAGTGAGAAATAGGGGGAAATAAGACAGGTAAGGTTGACAAAGACCTTGACAGCCCAGGCTTGCCTGATCTTGTCAGATCTCAGAAGTTAGGTTGGCACTTGGGTGGGAGACCACCAAAAAAAAGTCCAGGTTCATTACAGAGAGGCAGGCAATGGCAAAACACCTCTGAAGTATCTTGTTTTAAAAAACCCTACAGGGTCACCATAAGTCAGCTGTGATTTGATGGCACATTCCTTCTCCACCACCACCACCACCAAGGTTGCCAATTCTTGAACTGCAGATATCTAGCAAAGGCAGACCCGGCTGAAGGATGGAGCCTGCCCAGGGACAGAGGTGAGAGGTCAAAGAAAAGAGCAAATACATCAAGGGGCAGAACCAACAGACATTACTAAATCATATTAAATGCATAGCTGTCTCTCTTTATAGGATTGCAGAAGCTTTTACAGAAACTGCTTTTGAGACACAGAAAAAACACAAAGAACATTTGTGGCAGGGGATCAGCTTTTGTGAGCCACTGCTCTCTTCTTCAGATACTTCATAGCTGAAGAAGTGACCAGTGGCCCAGTTATGAACAGAGACTACAGTTCCCATATTTGCAGAAGTCTGCAGATATGGGCAACATCCTCCTCACTTGCTACGCACATATAATGGTTGATTACTCTGTTTCAATGTATCTGAAAATGAGTGCATGAACACGAAAGCTTATACCCAGAATTAAACTTTGTTTGTCTTAAAGGTGCCACTGGACACAAACTTTGTTCTATTGCTTCAGACCAACACGGCTACCCACCTGAATCTATGCAAACCAGAATTATTCAAGAGGGCTCTTCTACACAGGCAATGGAGTTACACTGTACAAAAGACTTCACAAAGTTACTTGAACAAATTATTAGGGTAGACCCAACAC